>NC_048558.1:931485-1117846 GCF_902806685.2 Maniola hyperantus
ATCTCTTCACATTTTCATTTTTCAATTCATTCATAATCAGGTTCTATAAAAAATATGTAAGTATATATTATTGAATGCAAAAGATTTTTATGTAAGTGAATTTTATTGGCATGATCTGCGCCCTAGTTGACTAACATTTAGAGATCATTTCTAATTTATCGGTAGTGGTATCTAAACTATGTACTCGTACAACATCACTGAAAAAGCATGATTAATTTATTGGACCCAAAGGTGTAGAATTTACATAAATATCCGAATCATCTAGAGGACTAATAAAACCCTCGTTTACATAGTGTATAACCTTCCCCCTACCTTGGCGTTTACTTGTATTCATAATTCAGTCCCTTATCAAAAAAAGTCTAACAAAAAACCAAAAGTCTATTATTTATAACAACGTTGTAGAAATGTGATTTGATTCCTTTTCCTTATGCATTGATATAACAAAACCTAAGATACACAGTTCGTTACAATTAAACTCATAAAAGTGTTTAATGTCTGGTTCAACAGGCCTTCTTTTTTAGTAAAATAAATATTAAAAAAAATGTTATTCAAAAATAACAAAAAAATATTCTTTCAACTAATAGCACATTTTTTCATTCGACTGTGACTGGCAACTGAACTGATTTCTCACTTGTTTCCTACGTTCCTAGTTTACGTGAATTTTCAAATTTTTGTTCAAAGCTGATAACGTCTTAAATTCTGATATTACAGAGTACGAAATAAAGAGAAATCGTCAAAAATTTGATAAAGGCCATGTTGCCAGTTCGCAGTCGATATTTTTTACACATTTTCACACGAGACTGTATATCTCGGGTTCAGCGTATATTAATGTCCTCGTGTTATTAAAATTGTTTGCTTTCCCCCTTATGTCCTGACGCTGCGTTGCCGGACCAATGCGGACAATCCTTGCCCTGGTAACGTATGTCCACGCAACTAATACGCACTGTACCCTTCATTACGATTCACTAGTATGTGGTGAAATGTGTGATAGTAGCAATTAAAACTATAGGGAATATAATGCTAGTTACGTATTTGTTACAATTTATGTTCGCTGTCGTCGGTGTACAGTTGTTTAAGGTGAGAGTGCTATTACAAGATACGAAAAATTACGATTGATATCGTTATAGTTTTAAGGATTTATGTAACCCTTCCTTTCACTCGGCTTATGCTTTTAATCGATTATGAAATAAGCAGAAAAAATATAAACAGACTTTGATCAATACATAAATGTTAAGTATGACAAAAAAAATTAAGTAACAATTTTATTTTTATTTTTCAAATCGATTTCAATTTAAACGCAGTAGTAGATTCCATTTTATAATTAAATAACATTTTAAAATATTTGATTATGTTTGTTTTGTGAGACAATTTCATCTATTGTTGAAATAAGCAACTCTTGCATATTTTCAATATAAATATCCTCTAAAATTATAAACGTTATCAATCCTACCTATTATTTGCATGTAATCTAGTAATGTCCAACATGATTGCGAAATTATCAAAAATAAATAATTACTTACACGATAACTTAAAACTACGTATTTGGATAATATTTACTATCAAAATCAAGTAAAGCTGATTCAAATATTATTGTTGTTTTAATATCATGAGAAATGGGTTAAATAAATAATAATCCGTGTAATTAATTAAATTTAATAGAAGCTATTATATTTGTAACTTATACTTATGTAATTGTTTTGGCATGAGCAACCGATGATAGAGGTACTAATCTGGCATCTAATCACAGAAGTTTTGTTGCAGGGTAAATTTTTTAGATGTAATGATATTTCGAAAATGACAAAAGATGAATGTCGGTAAGTTATTAATAAATTTTGATGTAGTATAACAAGGAATTTGTTAAGATCTGAACACTATGGTATGTGTAAGCACAACATATTGAAAACCAATCCCAAAATCATCGTCGGTTAGCGAGGGAATCGACGGTAATAGCAAATCGCAGAATAGAACCGTAACCTATATCCACCAAAAGTACTATCGTCCTGTATAAGTGCCGTAGTAACTTGCAATTTTACTAAAGTTTGAATTTGATTATCGAAAGCCTTTGATAGTGTTGAACATTCAATGTTGTTTTCAGAGGAACGTATTTAGTGTTCGAGAATCGTAATTACGTAGTTAGAGACAGAGAATGGAAGAGGTATGAATTCCATTTCGATAATGTTATGAAAGGGATGCTCACCCTCTTCACAGTATCCACTTTTGAAGGATGGCCAGGGTAAGATCATATTTTTCTCTATATTGGTTTTTTTCGCACATATTCTTTTATATTTATGGGAATTCACAAGTCATTTCCAAAAATTCTTCCATTTTTTCTTAATTTTTATCCTTACCAATGAAGCTTTTTCTACTTTTGTGATTTCGTCAAGCTTCAAGTTATACTTAATATGAAGACAGTTTAAATTGATTTATTTGCAAAGCATCCAAAACATTACATATTTAATTATTAACAGAATACAGTTTAAAGGCTACTCCTAAGGGCTTGCATTCTGCTCACTTATATTTTGTTTTCTATTACTTACGTCAGAATATAGAATTCTTAATTTCTTTTCAGGTTATTGTACGTGTCTATAGATTCGAATGCTGAGGATCGTGGCCCCATTACTAACTTCCGTCCAATTGTTGCAGCCTACTATATTATTTATATAATTATAATTGCCTTCTTTATGGTAAGCTATATCAAAAACATCTAAACTAATATTACCTACTATTGCAAAGTATCAGAAGTTTATTCTTTCAACGCACAAGTATGGATTGTATTTACAAGTTGACTCATCCTTCGCTCGGGTGTGATTTTCAAAAATTCTCTTAGTGGAGGTCTACGTCATAAAAAAACTACCACCAAAATAACGAGTTTCTAGATCTATCGTTTTAATATCATCATCCGGCTCGCAGGACCAAAATTTTGGTATGTTTCTATTTCCTCATATTCACTTACATTCGGAGTCTTAATATTCATAAGTATTATGTTTTAGGTAAATATATTCGTCGGTTTCGTCATAGTGACATTCCAAAATGAGGGTGAGCAAGAGTATAAGAACTGTGAACTAGATAAGAACCAAAGGAATTGTATAGAATTCGCACTGAAAGCAAAACCAATTAGAAGGTAAAGACCACAAAATCTATAATTAATTTTATAAAGAGGTATTTGTTAGTTTGTACATTGGAGGACTAATAAACTCCAGAGCTCCAGAACTAATGAACTGAATCTGAAAAATGTTTTCACTGATAGATGGCGACATTATCCCCAGCTATAAATTATATCATGCGGACGAAGTTGCGACTAAAAGCTAATCTGTTATAACTTATAAGTTACATAATAGCGTTACTAAAATTGAGCAATTTTAAAGTGTTTAAGGTGCAGTGTGGGAGCGATGTAAATTCGTACCAATATTCAAATACAACTTTTGCAGTGATTACTACTTTAATCACAAGTCATTTATTTGTTAAATTAAAACCAAAATTAAAAGTTTCATTGTCCATACTCGCACAAATGTGAATCTTTTACCCGTATACAATCTAATGAATAATGACTTAAAGAATGTGCAAAAATACAAGACTATTTTTAATTCATTTAATTTCGTTAGATGTGAACACGATACTGTTTTATGGTTTCCAATAAACTACCATCTGTTATAGGTATATCCCTAAGCATCGTATCCAGTACAAAGTGTGGTGGTTTGTGACGTCACAGCCGTTCGAGTACGCGATCTTCGTACTGATCATGATAAACACCATCACTCTCGCCATGAAGTACCACAACCAGCCGCCAGAGTACAGCAAAGCGTTGGACATGTTAAACATGATCTTTACTGCCGTTTTCGCGTTGGAGTTCATTTTTAAACTCGCCGCCTTTAGATTTAAGGTAAGCCTTTGGTTGACTTCCCCAATGAAAGCAATATAAAAATTCAGTTTACTTAGCATTTTTCATATTATTTAACTTTCCTAAAATTTTAGAACATCTAGAAACTCTCCTGTAGAGACGAGTTGTCTTTTGTGCACATCTTTTTCATTGTATATGTTTTAGTTTTAAGTAATTGGTTACAAGGATATTAAATAAATAGAAGAAGGTACTCTTGAAATCACTTTCTTCTTGACTCTTAGGCTGAGATCTATCGACCTTTTACTTTGCTCAGACTTAAGACACAGTAAAAACGAGACAAGTTATAGTGCTAATATGAATATATCTCATTTTAACTGAAACTTAACTCTGAGAAAATTCAAGGTACCCTCTATAAATCTCAGCTTAAGAGTCCAGAAGAAAGTGATTTGCCACGTAACGACAACTAGAATAACTAACACAGTATTTCTAAAGAGTCAAGGCTTAAAAGTAGCGTCACAAATCAATTAATGATGCATCGAACTTTCTTAAGAGCAGGGTGGTAATAGAAGCCCACAACTGTATTTACATTTCAATGGGAAATACAATTAAAATCAATAAAGTTATAATATTTAAGAATAAATTTTAGAGAAGGTGGTTTTAGAAAATGTGTCTTCAATTAAAAAAAATTTAAGCTATATTAAAGACTAGCTGATGCCTGCGACTTCGTCCGCGTGGATTTACGATTTTTAAAATCCCGCGGGAACTCTTTGATTTTTCGGGATTGTTGTCGTTGCTTGGTACCTACAATATGAATTCACTATGAACACTTCCTGAATCTTGATAACCCAGGCGGGCAGTAACCCTGCAGCATCAGGATTAAGGAGTTGAATCCAGAATTTTTTATGTGACCACGACGTAAACTTTTTTTGTTGATTTAAAAAAAAATTTGCAAATCGGTAAATCGATGTAGAAAAAAGAACCACCTCCTTTTTGACAGTCGGTTAAAAACCGATGACCTTGAAATATTTACGGAACAATCTTTAAAATATCCCCTTTCTAACAAAAAAAGAATGAATGAAATCGGACTACGCGTTAATGAATTACAACTCAGTATACATTTTAACTTTCATCCCCTCTCCTACGGGAACCATGCTTCCTCATAGTATGACCTCAAATCGTACCAAGTTTCATTGGAATCCATTCAGTAGTTTCAGCGTGATGCGCGGCCGTGATACAGACAGACAAACAGACAGACAGACAGACCGACAGACAGACAGACAGACAGACAAAAATGAAAAAATTACAGTTTTGGGTTCAGTATCGATTATAGAGTGCCCTCGAAATAAAATTTTCAAAATATCTTCAATGTACAGAATTTGACCTGTTACAGTTTTATTATAAGTATTGATCGTTAACGATTTATTCGGTGGACACAAATGTATTAATGATCGATGCAAACATAAAATACAAAAAATCTGATTATTTTTCTTAATACCTAATTTTGTGTGCAGAATTACTTCGGTGACGCGTGGAACACGTTCGACTTCATCATAGTACTAGGTAGCATCATCGACATCGTGGTCTCACAAGTAAACGAACTTAAGAATCAGGTAATGCTCACTCTGCACGCTGCCAGCGGACTGTTTGATATCTAGACCGACACTATCACTTGTGACGTCGCCTAATTTCATAATGCCTCTATCTTTACGTTGATGCATCGTTTATGTTTATGTTTTAGCATCAAAGCCTTTAATCGTATCTGAATTTTGATTGTTAAAGTCTCTCTCCGATTCAAAGTTAGATGAACTCTATATATGTGGTAAAAAACAGCCCGCTTTCAAACTGTTATGTAAATTCTCACCGAAGCGATCTTGATACTTTAATATTATAGTAAAACAAAATGTCTAATAGCTTTCGCGATTCGCTTTGCTGCTAAATTGTTGATTAAAACTCCTATGACATTCGAGGATTATCATTTAAATTGTAGGTGGATAAGTCAGAAAAACATTAATTTTTTCATCATTATCATCATGATCAACCTATTGCCGGCTCACTGCTGAGCACGGGTCTCCTATTAGAATGAGAAGGATTTGGTCACAATCCACCACGCTGACCAATAAAATATCTAAAATAAATATTTATAAACATGCTGTACTAGAAAAATATACAGTCTTGAAAACTGATATTACTGATGGCAATATTAAATTAGGCGATGTAGTTACTGTCCCGAGCATGGACGACCTAGATGTTGTAATAACAGCAAGCTACAGCGGTCTCACATTAGCTCTTTTTATGTACCTAGATGATACAATTGAAGCTACCGTATTCATTTCAGGGAAGTGGGTTGCAAAGAACGCACGTTGTCAAGGTAAGTGCACGCTTTTGCTAAGAAAACTATGCTAGGTTAGATTTTGGGAGTACGCATAAACCACTGGAGTCTATCCATGGTTTATCTACCATGGATTGCAGAACCATGGTCTTGGTCTTAAAAAAAGCAAAATTACATAATAGATTTTGAGGAAGTGGAATTAGTTAATACTAACACAGATGAAGCAACAGAGATCATTAACTTAATTGTCATTTTTGATGAAAATTTAGGTTTTCTTACAACTACTTTTTCAAATACCAGTTACCTTGATTTATTTATTCATAACAATCAAGTTTTTTAAGAAAACAAATTCGAGATTTTTTTATGCAAGTTCTTTTTTAAAAGTAATGCACATTTTCTTGGCGATTGACTGGTTCCTAAAAAAAAACCACCAATCTATTTATAAGTTTTAGAATTCATATCGACCGCTCCCAAAATCCTACCATGAATATATTTTATCCTTCAATAGATTTAATACCTTTTCGTAATTTCAATATAATCAGTTTAATTATATTTTAAATCAATGTAGATTTGAATATAGTCAATGTAGGTTTTAATTTTAATATAGTCGGACGATGTTAAATATTTTTATCTAATAAAAGGTGGGCGCAACAACAAACTGTAGGTACCTAAGTTTTGACTATAAATAATATAATAAAATACATGTCCGTTAAAATGTTCGATGGTACTAAACTAGCTTTAGATGTTGTGGGCAAATTAATTTTAAGGTTAGCTTTTGATGTAAGTATGAACTGCATTTTGGGACAGTAACTTGCAATAGATACATACTGTATATCCAACAGATATTACTAGATCTAGTAAAATGCACAGAAGCACTATACTATCATCATACACAATAGTTTTAATAGGAACATATTATAATAAACTCAATAGGTACATATTTTAAACAATATCTATAAAGCATCTCGAAGTTATTCAAATATAGCTTATGAATACACTAAAGTCAGTACAAAAAATAGTTAGCACTTTTATAACATAGCACTTTGATATTAATAGACTTAGGTAGATTACAACTTTACAACTACTTGCATAAATAATAATAATAAAGAGGGAGATAAAGGGGAGAAAGGAAAAGAAAAAACAAAAAGGGGGAGGAAGGGCAAAAGGAAAGTGACAAAAAATTATTCAAAAGATTTTTTGCGTAAACTGTAACATTAAGACATTTAAACAATTGAGATTCAAATATTATAAATCTGTATTACCTACCATTTAAGTGATATCTATAATTAGTATATTTAAGTAATACTGTGTATTTCCATAAAATAAATAATCGTTACCTAACTTGTATACGATAAAAATATTGAAATGTTCTTCTTATTCAGAAGTCATTTTGATTCTTCTTCTGCGCGCCATAAAACAAAATTAAAATTTGATTCTTCTTAACTTATTAGATTTGAACTATGTATTATTATAGGAACTTTCAAAACAAGATTTCTGTTTATGATTTGAAGGGGTAAAAGACATTATCTAGTAACAAATGTAACTTTAAAGGACCGTATTAACATAAAGTTGTTATACAGGAGAGTTCGATACCATCAATCAACTTCTTTCGTCTCTTCCGGGTTATGAGGCTGGTCAAGCTTCTCTCGAGAGGGGAAGGCATAAGGACTCTGCTTTGGACATTTATCAAGTCCTTCCAAGCCCTGCCTTACGTAGCACTTCTTATTTTGATGCTCTTTTTCATTTACGCCGTGGTTGGGATGCAGGTAAGTTAACTTGGCACAATATGGTAAAGTCTGTCCACTAACATAGTGTCGCTACCCAACTTGACTGTTTATTATTTATATTCGCACCTATTTTATAACCATAACAACAATATAGTATTCTATTTTTTTTTGTACGTACCAAAATAAAGAGAAAAAGAAAGTAAAAGTGGACAGGGAAGCACTTATCTCTATGATCTATTTTATTATTAGAATAGAAAACATTTATTTAACAAACACAGTAAAAATAATAAAATAAAAGCAAAATAATAATACGCCTGCGGGTAGATCGACACTACGTTAGTGAACAGATTTTAGTTGAAATAAGTTTTATGTAAAATTTAATTGTGCACTAAATCTTATACTAAATTATTGGTAGCAAATCATAATTTACTTGTTCTTAGAGAATTTTGTGATGAGGATGGCCAGGATGATACTAATTTTAATGGTGTTACTTTCAAAAATGTAGCCAATATTTCAAAAAAGAAACAGCAAAATCTGTGCTCAATATAAAAAAAACTGATTGAGAACATCTTGTTATACATTTAAAAGAGAATAATGTGCACAAAATTAATTAAAAACAATTTGTTTTAACAATGTTTGTTGTATTTCAGGTCTTCGGGAAAATAGCAATAGATGATGATACGCCCATAACAAGAAATAACCACTTCCAAACATTTCCACAAGCTATATTAGTGTTATTTCGATCTGCCACCGGTAAGTCGACAACTTTCAAGTATAGGCTACCTTCGTAATTATTTAAAATAAAATGTAGTGATTACATTCTCTTTGATTTAAGTTTTAAACAAAAAAAACTCAAGGTAAAATAAAGACTAAAAAATGGTCGACTTTTTAATAATCCATTAAATTACAGTGAATACAATTATTTGAGTATTTAGGATGTTCAAAAAATAATAATAATAATAATAATCGGATAATTTCAGATCTAGGCGAAACTAAGGTCTGGATTTGAAGGCATTAAATAAAAAAATATCAATATTGCGTAAAAATTGGTATCATTTTATTTAGCAATGATTCTAGACAAGGTCTAACCTAAACGAAGGTCTGGTGTTAAAGTCACAGTTTAGTCTAAATCTAAATCAGATTTATTCCTACATCATATTTCTATGTGCGTAGGAGAAGCATGGCAAGACATAATGATGGGCGTATCACCGGAACCGGAAGTGAAGTGTGACACTAACTACGAGGAGGAGGGAGAGGACGACAGCAGCGGCTCGTGTGGCAGTGTGCTCGCTTTCCCCTACTTTATCTCCTTCTACGTACTATGTTCCTTTCTCGTGAGTACTACTAGTTTGATCATTGTAATCACCATCATTTATATCATCTTCGAAAGTGCTTGTTGTTTAAGCTTGTTTCCATCCGACTCTATCGATCTCTTTCATCAGTTTTTCTTTCTTCTTATGGCTTTTAGAGTGCCATATTAACTATGATCAAAATCAGTGAAAAGTTTGTTTTCTTTTATTATTAGTTATTATGATCAGTCTCTATCTAAGCCTTTTCTGGCTTTATTTTTTGTTTCTCTTTTTTGTTCCTGAATATCATCACCTTCACTCATCTCTTCTCCTTCTTCATTACTAAAAATTAGTAACTAAGAGTTACTAATTTTTAGTAATGAAGAAGTAGAAGTAATGAATGAACTTAGAAAATCCATCATTTTAATTTTCAGATTATTAATTTATTCGTCGCTGTCATTATGGATAACTTCGACTATTTAACCAGAGACTGGTCAATATTGGGACCACACCACTTAGATGAATTTATAAGGTAAGGTCCCTTCTTGGATTTATGAAAGATTGTCTTTAAAATGTTAAATTTCTTCAATGACTTTGATTATTTCAGACTTTGGAGTGAATATGACCCTGACGCCAAGGGAAGAATAAAACATTTAGATGTAGTTACTTTGTTAAGGAAAATTAGTCCACCGTTAGGTAAGTAAATCAGTCAGTAATAATGACGTTTATGTGTGATTTCAGTTCTTGTTTAACTTGACTTTTTGTGTTAAGGATTCGGTAAATTGTGTCCGCATCGCGTGGCGTGTAAGCGACTGGTGTCTATGAACATGCCTCTTAATTCCGATGGCACTGTTCTCTTCAACGCCACGCTGTTTGCCGTCGTTCGTACCTCGCTAAAAATCAAGACCGATGGTAACTACCATTTTTTAAACAATATGTAAAATACATTCGTTAAGTAGAATTACTGCTATATAACATTTTGACTTTTTGTAAAAGTTATTGCTGAGTTTCTTATCAGCTATTCTCAGTAGAACCTGTATTAGTCGGTGGTTAGTCTTGACATTATCATAAAAGCCATTAGTTCGCCAACATGAAATAAACATATTTTTTTTGTAGTTTTAGTGTATTTTGAATCTGCATCCTCATAATACGTATCTTATATTTATTCACTTTCTTCTGCTGTTTCTCTATTTCCCAACATGATGAAAATCAATGGATTTTAATATATTATTATGGATGAATGGTCTAGTAGCAAATCTTTCAAGCTCAACCATAACCTCTGACAATAATTTTAACTTTTTATCCACACATTTTCCCTTATCTTCATCTACTTTTTCTCTCTTGCCTATTGCAATTATGTCATATTGTCACTGCGCAACATCTTCTTTCCTGTTTGTTTCATTTAGTTATAATCTTGTTTTTTATTTATTTTTAGTAGGTACTAAATATCAACATTTCATGTGGTTATCTCTGGACAGGAAATATCGATGACTGTAACACGGAATTGCGAGCCGTGATCAAAAAGATCTGGAAGCGAACATCCCCCAAATTACTGGACCAGGTGGTACCACCTCCTGGAGACCCTAATGAAATCACCGTCGGCAAGTTTTATGCCACCTTCCTCATCCAAGATTACTTCAGAAGGTAAGTTTTTGTAGGTAAACTGGTACCAATGGTACGGATGACTTGTTCTTAAAAATTATATTAAAAGCTTAAACAGTTTAGGTACTGTTCTTAAATAGTTGCTAGCGATATCAGTTATTTTCTAGGATTATTAATTTAAATTTTGAAAAAGATAAATAATAGCAGACTGAGGGTAGTTCAATAATTCAAAGTAACGATTTGTAATAACTGGTTTTATAGGCCAGACTTGGCGTTTGGAGAGAAATTTAAAAGATTGGTACTGAATTGGCGTTGAAAAAATGTAACGTTTTCAATTGACCGCAAAAGATTAACTTTATGTGGAAGATTCTGTTTTTATTTGTGTTTAGAACCTTGATTGTCAATTATTTCTGTTTAGTTCGGTTTGAGACTGATACGATGTTTTTGTTTCAAGGAATCACGCGTAAGTAACGCATCTGAGGAAACGTATGTGGTTTAGGAGAGAGAATGTTTCCCTTTTAGTGTTTTTTATTTTACACTTACGAAATTCATACAATTAGTACATAATATTTCAATAGAGCAATAAACGAACGCAAAAGATCGCTGGAGTTCATAATCTAGCTGTTTTCGGTTGTACCCTGCATGGTCCTTGGAAGACTAAAATAAGAAGTAATATTCTGCAAACATTAAAAACAGTTTGGCAAACTTTTTCCAAGTACCCACACCACAATATAATCATACTCCAACATCAACTTAGCATGCTTGATACTGTTGACAAAGCAAATAAAGCTGACGCCCATTTTCGAATAAATTTTTTACCTACCCGCCTCCGAAATATTTAAATGTTGTGTTTTTTTGTGGATTTTTCTCGACGTAACTCTAGCAATAGATTATTATCAACTCATAAAACGGCTATATAATTTGCTGCATATCAAAAAACATGCGCACATTTACATTTCTGTACAGTTTTTTAAAATTTCTACATTTACGAGTAGTTGATAGCTCAAGATTTGGGAGTAGAATACAATGATACTATAGAGTTTTTAATATATCATTAGCAATGGCAAATTTTTTATCTTAGCATCAAAAAGCAATTATAGCCTAGCTGAAAAATTAGTTGCACTTTGCTTAAAATGAATTAATAGCAAGTTTTTAATACTTTAAAAGACAGAAGTTCGAACTTGTGACTCAACTACTTTCACCAATTATAAACCCACTTTAAATCGTAGCTGAAAATTATTATAACTGCAACACGTAATAATTCCTAAAAGCCTATTCTTGTTTTTTCTTTCCTTCTTCAAATATCAAATCAAATAGAAAAATTGGATGCTAATGAATTTGATCTCAAATCTGTACATGCTAAGTCAAAATTTGTAAGGACTATGTTCAAAATTCTGAAGAGCGATATAAATAACGAAGTCACAAGTCCAAGCTTCTCAACAGTAACAAATGATTCAACAAATGTTCTTCACGTAAAGGTTCAAAAAGCGCAAGGAACAGGAGATGAGGCAGAGTGATGAACAGTGTCACCAGATGACTCTACAAGCCGGCCTGAGGACCCTGCACGAAGCGGGCCCTGAACTTAAGCGAGCTATATCCGGGAATCTGGACGTCGATGTTGCTGGGGACACTGATGTTCCCATGCATAGGGTTAGTGTAATCTAGTTTTAGTTTTTTTAGGGGTTATCTCCAGAGAATAAAGGGACCCTTAGATGATCACTTCGTTGCCTATCTGTCAAGACTCGTCAAGAGAATCATAACCTATAGGGTACTTCCCGTTGACCGTCTTATAGCACAAATAAAGAGAAAAATCCAAAAATCCTGAATTTGTAGTTAAAACACAAATAAAAGTGTTATTTCCTGTAGTAGGTACGCTGGTAATCAAATAATAAAATAAAATCCAATCACACAAATTAAAATAGAAAGTCTTTTGCAGAGAAATCATTCGCTGTTTGGTGGAGTTTGGTCCAGTATACGAAGACATGGCCCTAACAGGCACTTCCACAGACATCGGAAACATGGCGATGGACCTCCAGGTTAATATGTGTATACCCATTTATTTCAAAGCATTCCTGCACTCCTCTAGTTTTAAGGCTGTCAAATACTATTCCTAGCTTTTGCAATTTTTACTTCATTATGTAGCGAAATAAAAATATTTTCTTATTCTTTCAGAAGCTGTTGGCAATCACTTAAGTTCAATGATGCAGCGAGAATACGGAGTATCGAATCTGCCTTTAGCACCAAACTTGTGAGTTTTGTAGCCTTTAATATAAACTCTTTAGCTTTTATTCGCGTTTAAAAAATACTCACAGTGGTTATATTCAAGATCACAAATCTACTTTAGCTGTCCCAATTAAGCTATCATCATTTCAGTATAATATGGTTTTCTAATGCTGGACATAGACCTTTTTCACTGAGCATCTAGACAGCCGGTCCTCAGCCTTCCTCATTCGCCCGCGTCGCGCTATTCTCTTTATGTCATCAGTCTCTATTACTGGAATGATGAAAGCTATGCTAAACATTCATCTATGAGGGTAGTGCAGGACCGTGTATGGCGGCGCGTTTACGAAAATCATGTATCTAGCAGTGGACGCAGGCTAACGAATTATGCAACTACCCGCTAATTTATAATTTTGTTGAATATATTCTTTGTTACAGAGCTAATGGCCAGCCTAAGGAGCAGATACCATTAAGACCGCTAATATTAAATGGGGAATCAGAAAAAATATACCAGGTGCTCGAGTGAGTATATAATTTTTATTAATAATAGCTGTAATCTTCATTGTTAATATATTAAATTAATAATGCCAACTTTAATAAAGTAATATCAGGAGGGTAATAGCAAAATCAATAAGTGTCCCGCTTGTCATTGCAGAACAACAACAAATGATCTAAAGAACGCTTATTACAAAGGTAGCTAAGTGTGTGATCGATTGAAACTTTGTTTTACATAGGAATAGATTTTTACAGTCATTAATTTACTAACTCATAATTTGAATTATATAAGAAATATATTGAGTTTTGTTGTGGTCCTTCGAACCGGATTGCATAATGCGGTTAGAAGGACCAAAACAATCTTTAAGTGGATAAGTAGTAATTTAAACATTTTATATATTTTTCTACCAATGTGGAAAACTACTACTCAATCTTATCTTATATAACAAAATACAAATTACTCTGCGTTATACTAACACGAACACAAATTAACTTCCATTCATGCTGCTTTCGGAAACCCACACAAAATAACCTTTGGATAATCATACTCGGTGCACAACAACGTAAAACAGCAATCAAAAGTCCAACTACCCTGAAATGTTAGGCCAGATCGGTCTAGCATTCGGATGTGTCAACTATCTATCGACACCGGAAAGTTCTGGAGCAAAATCCACGTCCCCATCCAGACAGAAGGTTCACCCTGAAGGCGCTGAAAAGATAACTGAAAAAATAACTGAGAAAATAACTGTAACTGAGAAGTTAGCAGTGCCAAGGAAAGCGTCTCCAGAAGATAAAACGCCATCTCCTGGAGAGACGATAGCGCCGAAGATTTCAGCTTATTTGGCGAAGGAGTGTATGCCAGCAGAGACTAGGCCCATGACGCTGTACGGATACAATGCGGCAGCGAGGTTGCCGTTCACGTTTTCGCACGCCCGGGAGCGTAGGAGCCTGCGTGCAGCGCCTCGGCCCGCGCCCGCAGGTCGGATGGTGCGCAGCGCGTCGTCGGGCGCGGCGCCGCATGCGCATGTGCCCGCGGTCACGCCCGCGCGCCCTAACAAGCTTGTAGATCCGCCGCCGCCAGGTCTGCACTTAGTTGTTGCGGAAAGTTTCCTTCTATGTTTTAGAATTCTATGATAATTTCTTCTAACTACCCTGAAATACTTAAATTTTTGTTTTAAAAACCATTTATAGATTTTCTGTTCTAAATTTACCCACTCTATTTTTTGAATCTTTTGAATTGGTATTATATTTCTGAATTCTAACCCTTTTGAATTCCATTTCACGTCAAATTTATATACATTTTAAAAGTAGATACCTAGTTTTACCTGGAAGGGACTATTAATAATTATTCTGTAGTTTACATGCATTTAGATACTTTGTAGTTAAGTTATTTTTTAACGTCTGATTTTCTTCGACATCTAACTTTCAAAAAAAATTCTAAACTTATTTGGCAGATTCCTGTTTCCTTTCAAAATACTAGTACTTACTTATAGTAATGCTAATCGAGAAAATTACTTAAGAATTTTTAAATTACACAGCAAGTAATATTAGATTTAGTTGAATTTATTATACAGACATAATATAATAGACCACAAATAAGGGAATTCATCAAAACGGTTAAATATTTTTATATTTTTTGGAAAGTTACGAAGGAAGCTTTCCAAGATGAAAAAAAGCATCGTGCACTAATGAATTTTAAGCTTTTCAGGCGAAACTTACGAAAGTACCATGGGTATAAAACGCATCTTGGTATTAAATATAAATTTATGTACACGCATTCCTCGACGCAAAATGAAACTCAATCCCCACAATTTTATAGCATCTCATTTAAGAACACGACACATTTGATGCACAATTTTGGATTTCAACACACATAATTTTTTTTCGTCGATTTAAAATCATAAAATTCAAATCGAAAGTCTAACAAGAACATTTCAAATTAAAACTGGCATGAAAATTAACACGGACCATCTGAATTGCTAGCTAGTGTTTCATTTAGTATACATTAACAACTTTAGAAGCTTCTAGTTAACACGGAGAGTAACAAATCTAAAAATGCTTTCATTACAATTTTGCACGAATGTAATCGAAAATCATAAATTTCCACGAGAGCTGATAAATACCTAGTTTGAATTGTTAGAAATCTCACTGCTTATAAACGAATAAAGTTGTACATGATAGTTGGTTAGAGGCTTGAAAAATTTAGAATGCATCGTTTAGAAATTATAGCTAATGTAAATAATTTATTTATGGAATTAGAAGCAGGCAATATAAACAGTTTTTAGAGTATTTTTTTTAGAATCTCTATTAGAGAAAAATTGCATTTTTTGTTTATAAATCAGCAAGAGAATTGTTTTAGCTGTTTAGAGATCCTCAAATCAAAACTTAGCGTTTTTTAGGCTGATTTTTAGATTAGAATAGCATTATTTTCCATATAACTTCAAAAAACTCTCAGGCTTCTAAATAATTTTGACTGTTATCTCTCGGTCACCATGATGAAGGCTATAACAGTGTTCCGTATGCAGTAGGCGATAATGTCGGCCGCGGGGTGGTGTCGCTGCCAGGCAGTCCTAGGAACACCGCCTCGGTTCCCGTGGTGGGTTCGGCTGAGAGTCTGGTTTCTAAGGTAAGACCTTTGAACAATCCACACTAATCATCATCATGATCAACCCATCGCCAGCCCATTACTGAGCACGCGTCTCCTCTCAGAATGAGGATTTAGGCCATAGTCTGCCACGCTGGCCCAGTGCGGATTGGCGGACTTCTTATACCTTTACGGAGAATTTTCTAGGCTAGTTTTTAGCCCGAATAATTAAAGAGTTCCCACGGGGTTTTTTAAAACATAAATCTACCTACAACCTAAAGCTACGCGGACTAGTCTAAATATATAAAAGGTAAAGTTGACTGACTGACTGATCTATCAACGCACAGCTGAAACTACTGAACGGAAGAACGGGGTGAAATTTGGCATTCAGATAGCTATTATGTCGTAGGCATCCGCTAAGAAAGGATTTTGAAAATTCAACCCCTAAGGAGGTGAAATAGGGGTTTGAAATTTGTGTAGTCCACGCGAAGCCGCGAGCATAAACTAGTAACCGATAGATATAAGAGTTGTTATTACACAAGTGCATTATACAATGGTAGTTATATAACTTGATATTGAATTCTAGGTGTTAGCTGAGTTATGCAATGATAGTTACATAACTTGATATTGAATTCTAGGTGTTAGCTGAGTTATGCAATGATAGTTACATAACTTGATATTGAATTCTAGGTGTTAGCTGAGTTATGCAATGATAGTTACATAACTTGATATTGAATTCTAGGTGTTAGCTGAGTTATGCAATGATAGTTACATAACTTGATATTGAATTCTAGGTGTTAGCTGAGTTATGCAATGATAGATACATAACTTGATATTGAATTCTAGGTGTTAGCTGAGTTATGCAATGATAGTTACATAACTTGATATTGAATTCTAGGTGTTAGCTGAGTTATGCAATGATAGTTACATAACTTGATATTGAATTCTAGGTGTTAGCTGAGTTATGCAATGATAGTTACATAACTTGATATTGAATTCCAGGTGTTAGCTGAGTTATACAATGATAGTTACATAACTTGATATTGAATTCCAGGTGTTAGCTGAGTTATACAATGATAATTACATAACTTGATATTGAATTCCAGGTGTTAGCTGAGTTATAAAATGATAGTTACATAACTTGATATTGAATTCCAGGTGTTAGCTGAGCAAGGTCTAGGAGAGTACTGCGATCCAGAGTTCGTGAGGAACACCTCGAGGGAGATGCAGGAGGCACTCGACATGACCCAAGAGCAAATGGACAGGTAGTTAACTCTTTCAGTTTTTACAACACAAAGATTACTACAAACCATTTCCTAATATTTCAAATAGAAAACGACTACTGCATTTTTGGTAATGTTAGATATACGGGGTGTTCAGAACGCTGGCAAAAACAAAGACAGGTGATAGTACTGATGATTACTGATATACCACAAAAAATACGAAAAAAAATCCTATAATTTTGTAAAAGTTTACGATATATTGCAAATTTGCATATAAAACACCTGACTGACGCTATAGGTCAACAAACGTTGCGTAAGTAGGCCACTCGGAGTCAACGCCGAAATTACGACCTGAAAGCTGTGTACGTAGGATCTCTATACATATATCTAAATTTTTTTCAGGTCGGATTTTTCAAAACTTTTTTACTTGTTGTTGTTTTTTTGTTAATAACTTTTTTGTTGTTATCTTTACAGAGCGGCACATCAACTTATGACTCAAGAGAGAAACCTGAAGCTAGTCCAAAACCAACAACCCCAAGTGGTAAGCATACATCAACTGCAACAAGGTTATTTTCACCACCAAGACACAAAATTCAAATTCGCTGAAAACGTTCCAAATTAAAATTGATAAATTGAAAATTCCACGCGGTGATGAAACTAAACCTTACTTCCGTAGATGTTTAATGAAAAAAGTGAGTATAA
Source organism: Maniola hyperantus (assembly GCF_902806685.2). Lineage (NCBI taxonomy): Eukaryota > Metazoa > Arthropoda > Insecta > Lepidoptera > Nymphalidae > Maniola > Maniola hyperantus. The sequence goes on from NC_048558.1 coordinate 949,495, forward strand.
TGTATGAATAGGGTAATATTTGGGATTTTTTAGAGCGAGATCCTAGCCCGCCAGTACCATCCCTTCCACCAGCCGGCCGCGCCGCCGCCGCTCAAGCGTTTATAGCACCGACACAACATGGCAGCCAAGATGGCGCCGACAAACGTCACCCGCACCACAGACGAAAGAGAAAACGCAAGCCGGTGCTTGTTTAGACACTACCGAATACCTAGCGTTCTTAATTTTACAGTCTGATCAAAAATATGCTCAATCGTCTCTTTTATTTCACGGCTCTAGCTGCTGAATACTGGAAACTTTCTAAGACAGAGCTATAGATAGTGCATATATTTGGAGAACGCACTCGCCATATTATTTACTCTGTGTCAACTGTCACGTCAAAAGTTTTAATCCTAATCTAAGGGTAAACCGTACTTTTGACATGACAATTGACACATAGAGCAAATATGGGAAGTGCGTTCTCAAAATGTATGCATTATACTGAGATTGAGATCTATAGAGCACACTTTGACTTTGCTCAGATTTCGTAAGCCACAGTTAAAACAAGACAGCGTTATATCGCCGATGTATCTGTTTCGTTTTAACTGATCGAATCGTCTGGATTTAACTTAAGTCTAAGCAAAGTCAAAGTGCGCCCTTTGCTAAGATTCGTGATACGTGATCACATAATGGTTGGAGTTTACTTGGGATAATAACGCATTGGGTTCCTAGATCCTTCCACATAACAGACAATGTGACAAAAATGACTAAGTTTAATATGTCAATGTGGTCAATATAACGCTGTCTCGTTTTAACTATGTCTTAAGTCCACTTAAGTCTGAGCAAAGTCAAAGTACGCTCTATAGACATCAGTCTCGGTACTAAAGACCGTCTGCGTTTTTATATATTTTCTTGTTCGGACAGCATGCTACGACGTCATGTCAAACTAAATGTAACAATCTCTTTTATGATGCTTTACAGTATTCGGGAGCTACAGGCCGAGACAAAATTCATTTTCTGTCCACGCTTTTAAATGTCAAGATGAAAAAACGCACCGTATTGACAACCTGCCAAAATGACATTTGGTTGAAAGTTTTACGTGACTTCAAATGTCATTCCATACAATTTAACTTGACGATAGGCGTGTATGGAAGACTGATTCTGTCTACAGGATCTGAATCGCAATGGCATTGAAATTATAACAAGTACGCATTGTGGCGTCAAATTCGACATGTACAATACAAGTCTCAGTGTGAGATCTAAAGAGCGCATTTTGACTTTGCTCAGACTTCACTTTGAGTTAAAACGAGACAGATTTATATTAGAGAAATACATGTCTAGTTTTAACTGTGTATTAACTCTGAGCATAGTCAAAGTACGCTCTATAGATCGCAGCCTCACGGTGACTTAAGACCGAGTTAAAAGAAGATAGACATATCTCTACATAAATCTGTCTCGTTTTAACTCAAAAGTCAAAGTACGTTCTAAAGTGGATCTCAATATTGAAGTTAAAAATTGTAGTCACATATAGCCCGTACAAAATAACTCCTCACGCGCCATTTTAGCTCTATGGGTCAACTATCATATCAAAAGTACGGTACACACCTTTAAAATAATGACTCAAATCGTACTTTTGACATGAAATTCGACACAAAAAGTTAAAGAGACGCGTGACTCGTGAGGAGTTAAATTTTACGCGTTATACGAGTAAGCTGATTTGAATGTCATAGTGAGTAAGGACTTTGTTTCTTAGATGTTGGCCTTTTGGCAGTATATATTAAAGCGAATCGAACAGGCGGATCAAAGTTAGATAATTGTAATACTGAATTTCTTGGACTGTGGCCGTGAAACACAGTTGAAAGTGAGATTTGTAGTTCAGTAGGTATTTTATAGTAAATTTTAGATTAATTGATTAGGGTGAAACAAAAACTATGACTTTTGATGAGATTATTTCTATTCTCCTTTTTGCCATAGCTGGGTATGCTTCAATTTTTTTACTGTGGACCTTTTCGTAGGTATTTTCGATTCGTTTACTAAGAATTTGGCTCTATTGTGTTTTTTTTTACTGGTAACTTCTAAACTATAGACGATTAGGAACTTTAGGCTAAGATTATAGAGAGAGAGCCAGCGCGTACCAGACCTACGTTAATTTATAAAAGCTGAAAGTTTCTTTGCGTATTGTCCCCAACACTAGGAGGAACGTTTGTTGAACGGAGGCTTTGGGAGATAACAGCAGATAAAGGTGTACAAAAATCGTACGTCAAAGTAGGTGTAAAGTGTAATTTTTTAATATTTTCTTCGGAGTTGTGTTAGAAATTACGTCATCCATTGCCAGACACTTAGGGTCGTAGCAACCCCTGCCAGACGCCCTTCAAGTTTTAAAGTTTAAGGGTGTCTGGCAGGGGTTTGCCGCGATACTAAGTGTCTGGTAATGCATGACGTAATTTCTTATACAATTCCGAAGAATTAAAAAAATTAAACTTCATACTTTGACGTAACATTTTTACACCTTTATTACTTGTTATTTCCCAAATCCAAACATCCAGACAAACGTTCCTCCCAGTGTTGGGGACAATACGCAAAGAAACTTTCAGTTTTTATAAAATAACGAAAGTCTGGTACGCGCTGGCTCTTAGTCCATTATAATTGGCGGTAGAAGAATTTTATAGCAACCAAATTATTACCGAATAAATTTACTTAAACTAATCCTATTATAAAATAAAATTAGCTTTATAGTTTTTATTTATAGTGTAAATGAACAATGAGGCCTTTGCCCAGCAGTGGGACTTTATAGGCCGTTATATTATTTTTTACATTTAACAAGAGTCAACTACCCCGTTTTTATCTCGGATATTGTTTTGAAAAAGCATACAAAAAAACTACAATTTAATCTAACTCTTGTATTTAGTAAAATATAAATATAATGAGTAACTAAAGTTAAAAAAAAGTTTGTTCAAGCTTTAAGAAATTAATTTGTGATGTAAAAAATTGTGTGCAGAACTGTTAAAGTTTTCAGTATTATTGATTATATAATATTAGAGGGGAAGTTAGATAATCTTGACCCCAACTTTTTGTACACAAAACTTTAACTGCAAACTATGTAGATCTGTTAAAAGTATGCTCATGAAGTGCATAGTATGTAAATAATAAAAGAGCGTGGATTTGACTCGCTACAGCAATGCGCGGGACTACAGTTACTTATGTAAACTGAAAAGGCTTGAAAGAACTTGAAAAAAGCAACCGCCGAGTTTCTTGATGATTCTTTTCGGTAGTATGGGTATTCCGGACCCGTGGTAGAATCACTTGACCAATCAAAAGTACTTGTACATATTTTTTTTAAATCTATTCGATACAATCGAACAGATTTTTTTACCGCTATCGCTATCATTTTTTAAATATGCGCTCCCGAAAGTAATGGCAAGATTTTTTTAATCCAAACTATTTTAGATAAACTAATGATCCCAGTGTCGCCAGACGTTACCTACTTATTTAATTTCTTATAAAGTTTTTTGTACAAAAGAATTGGATTTAGTTTTCGCTTCGAAGGACCACCTATTCGAGTATATTTTTTTGGCAATTAAAACCAGACTGACCATGCGGGGCTTTCTTCGTAATGACATTCAAAATTTGGCCAAATGTGGAACATACTTTCAACCTTTTGTAGCAAGATATAATGCGTAAAATTTGAGAAAGAACTTGTTAGGTATATGTGCTCTGACAGATAGTCATGTCAAAAGGTAGTCAAAATATGTACCTACGGTTAAACCGTACTTTTAACAAGACAATTGACATATAGAGCAAATATGGCGAGTCATTTCTCAAAAGGTACGCATTATATCGTAAGTGATTTGAACACATGGACCAGTTTTGAACACCACAACGAGGAAGGCCCCATCTAGTGTGATAGAAACCCTAATTTTACTCGTAAAATTTCTACAAGTTTTAAAAATCGAGCACAATTTTTGCATTTACACCATACCTACACTAAATCTTTAAAATTATAATATTATAAATGTACCTAACTGATTAATAACGCGTGCCAATAAAGAAACTAATCGAAAAGAGCTGCGTTAATCATTTGATCTCGCTTACACAGTACCTATACCTGTGTATTGTGTGTGAGTGAGACGTTATGATTGGCACCGCTTTGTTTCGATTGGTTTTTTTACTGGCACGCGTTATATGAGCGTGACAATACCGCACTTAAAGACTTGACAAACTTTATAGAGAGAGCCAGCGCGTGCCAGACCTTCTTTATTTTATAAAAGCTGAAAGTTTCTCTGTTAAACTTAAGGGTGTCTGGCATGGGGTTGCCACGATACTAAGTGTCTGGCAATGCATGACGTGATTTCTAATACTACCTACTCTGAATAAAATACAAAAAAATTAGACTTTATACTTTGACGTAAGATTTTTACACCTTTTCCAAAGCCACCATGATCCAAACTTCATAATAATGCTGTTCATTCCTCCCTGTGTTGGGGACAATACACATAGCTTTCAGCTTTAATAAAATAACGAAGGTCTGGCACGCACTGGCCATTAGTCCATTATTATTAAGTAATTGGATGACAGGTGTACATTGCGACAGTAATTGCGTTTGTCTGGTGGGAGGCTTCGGCCGTGGCTAGTTACCATCCTACGGCAAAGTCGTGCAGCCAAACGATTTAGCGTTCCGGTACAATGCCGTGTAGAAACCAAATGGGTATGGGTTTAATAAAACTGCCACACCCCTTCCAGGTTAGCCGGCATCCATCTTAGATTGCATCATCACTTACCACCAGGTGAGATTGCAGTCAAAGGCTAACTTGTATCTGAATATATAACGCATAACTGAGTATAGGCTCCTGCGACCTAGCGCCAGCTCTGCCGTCTTTTTGTTAAAAAGTAGTTTTTGAGTTATCGCCAAAAAAAGAGAATTTTGAAAAAAAAAAATCTACAAAGTTATGTAACATAAAACCAAACAAAAACCGTAGGAATTTTGAAAAGCTAATGCTTTTCAAAATTCCTACGGTTTTTGGCGATAGCTCAAAAATTATTTTTTGGAAAAGCGGCTAATGCTTGTCAACTAAGCATGCCAGAGTTGCAGCGTCGATGTAAACCTGTAGATACCAATTTCAGTAGATTGGATAGACTTTCAGGAATTGAGAAATACTTAAGGTCATTAATTAATTAAAATGTCACAAAAATTAAATTCTAAATCTTTGTATACCTATTAAGTACCTACACTAAATTTTACAGTATTTTTCAAAATCATGCTACAAAATAATTTTGAATCGCGTCTCGATTTCCAAAATTTGATGAAAAATGAGATTAACCTTTCGATTGGCCGACTCTTGCATTAATTGCTAACTTAGTTTTAGCAAGAGAACAATAATCAGCAAAAAAAAAAAATTAATCAGTAAGTAATAGATAGAATTTTGTTATGTGACAAACTACCGCCATATAGCAAACAAAAAATATGTAGGTATAATATGTTATGTATTTATTTTATGTATTACAAAAATTTTTACATAAAAGACAGTAGACAAATAGAAACTTAATAATTTATAGATTAGTAGCATTTATAAGGAACCTGGTTTACAAAATATAACTTATCGTTTTATAAATTCAATTGTATAAATTCAAACGAATAAAACTTGCAACTTACCAAAAACAAAGATATTTAACTAGGTATTTTTCGTATATATAATAGCACTCTTTGACCAAAAACTATTAAAATATTATGGCAAAAACAATTTTCATTTAGTTTTTGGTGCTGGCAATTTTATTAAATATACATTGAGCAACACTATGCGGCATTCGGCATGCAACTGAACTGCATGCTGCAATAATTTAAAATGTACCAAGAATCGTCGGCATACTGTCGTACCGTAATATTCCAATTCTACAGCAGAATGTTTTTATATGAATTAGACAAAAATAATGTTTCTTATTGTGGCATGCTGCATTGTCGCATGATGTTGCTTCAAGTTCAAGTTTACCGTCAATTTGCAGGAGTTGTAGTGGCGTCCAATCAAAAAACAAAAGATAACCATACACTGTCAAGTGTACTTGACATCATGCATACTGATAGCCACACACTGTCAAGCTAACTGGATGCCTCTTCAAGTTTGCTGCAAACTTGACCGGTAAACTTGATTGTGTATGGTCAGCGTAAAACACCCATTAGCATAAGGTTTTCCCTAGTAAGTGCCCTTTGAATCTTGATGTATTTAGAATAGAAATCTGTGCAAACCTACCCATTTCAACCAAACCACATTCCTCTAGAATCTAAGAAACAAACTGCATCATGTTTGCAATCTGTGGTAATTATATTCTAAAATATTAAAATTTACTTGTTGGTATTTCACAACATGTCTGATTTAATTTTTATTCAACAGGAACTGTTTTTCATAATTATTGTCATACATTTTTAGTTTGATAAATATATAAAAAAAATCCTATTTTAATTTTGTATTTTCTAAAAAACATAAGCACAAATTTATATGTAGTTCAACAGTTTTCCAATTTTTATAATCACAAGGTGCCAATAAGGTTTGTTTTCATTATTCCCGAAGTTTTCCTAATAATATATTAGTAAAAAAGAAGTTTTTTAACTTGTTTTTCTTGACATGTAAAAATGGAGAATTTTAAAAATATTTGTTTGCCTGGTTCTTTTTCAAAATTTCTCAAGAAAAAAAAATCGTTTTTCAAAATAATTTTCTACTAGAAATATAGCTTGCAACAACATAGTACTTAGTATGAAAAATAAAAGTTATTTGATTTTTTTAATAGGAACTGGGCATCACTAAATATTTTTTTTTTTTAATTTGTTTATACTTGAATATTTGTTACATCTCCAACAAAAAAATAAAAATGGTTTCAAGAAAAAAGAAACATGTAAATAATGTACAAAATGATGAGAAATCTGTATTCAAATTTTTGTCTTTTTTTAAGTAAATTTTTTATAAGCTAGCTCAAAGGCTAGTTGTAATGGGACTTTTGATTGTAAATAAATAAATAATTATGTAAATAGGTACCAAAAAAAAGTTGTAATTATTAAAAGATATATTTATTCCGTCAAATCATTAAATTGGGAAATTATTAATTATCTATATTTATTGTTTAAAAAACATTGTAAAATTGTTTTCATATAAATAAAAAAGATGTGAGAATATATACTATAGTTTTTAATGCCATCTTTTGTTAGACCAATGCAAATCCATACCAAGTAATATTATAAAGGCAATAAAGCATGTCTGTCCGTGTCTGTGGCCTTTTTACGAAACATCCGCTAAACTGATTTCGATGCAATTTGGTACAGAGGTAGCTTGCATCCCGGAGATGGACATTGCTATGATTTTATTCCAGAAAATTTGAGTTTCCACAGGATTTTTAAAAACCTAAATGGGCATCAAATTGACAAAAATATTTTCCTATGTATTAAACGCAGTAGTAAAAATTGCTGGCTTATTTTGTATGTTCGGAGTGTAAACGAAAATATGAAAAGATATTGCTAGCGACATGAACGAAGCCAAACAAACTTAGTTTCGTCTTACTTAACTCCCAGTGTGGCCTGCGCTTTAAAAGGGATAGGTTTTAGGTTCAATTCCCACTTGCCTCGATTTAGGAAAATAATTAAAAAACATACCAGTCACAATCTTCATATTATATTTGTAATCTCTTAATTCTATATTCTCGTACAAATCTACTTGTCAATTAAAGTCCCTCTGACTCTCTTCTCCATACTGTGTGAAGGAGTCTCGGCCTGGCGTTTGTTCATACCCTTCCTCTCCAACTGCTTCTCAATGATCCTCGCATTGTTAGCATAACTGTCAGCGACCTCCCGCGCCTCGATTTCATCTTCCTCCTCATCAATAGTCGACACAGTCACAGAACTGAACTTTCCCATGTTTTTAGTGTGCTTAGTCACCATTATCTTCTTTGGTTGCGCTAAAGCCACTTGTTTATATATATCAGTGACTGTTCCTTCCCCTGCTGTGGCCACTAACGCCTCGTTCATGATAAAGACAACGTTGCTGGCTTGATCATGCTTGTAATAAATAGGCACAGCGCACTTTTTACACTTCAACCTATACTGTCTTTCGATACCTTTTTCGCGCTTTAAATATACAGTTTCGTCTGGGTCTGAGGTGATTTTGTGAGCGTGTTTGGACCCGTCGATGACTCTAGCACCATCCGTAGGTCGTAAAGGTAATCTGTCCAGCGTACAGTCCAAAATAAGGGACATTTGACCACAAATGCAGTAGTAAATGTGTAGTGGTTTTGTTTCGTTGTATTCCTCTTGATCCTTCGTGTCTGAGCACACAATGCTTCTTGAAACAACTTTCGGCATTTTGGAGTATTAGATTATTGATGAATTTAATGTTTTTAACCAATAAGTTTAGTTAAATTTTGCAACGCAAATAAAAATAAAGTTTTGCTTTGACAATGTAGATCACAGACTAATCCATAGAAATGTTTTTTTTTTTATTATTTTATTTATTTTACGGCCCTGGATATCAGTCCTTTAAGGCCTTTCAAAAATTTCATAGAAATGTAGATTGTATAAGTCACAGATCACTATATACTAGTCTAGAGCTGTGACTGACAAAGTTTCACCATAAGCAAAATGTCTATGTTTTATATATATAAAATAGGCAGTTTTAAAATGAGATCAGAATAGACTATTGGAATTGGAAGGTGTAATAACTTCTTAATGCATACCATATTTCGTAATGTTGGCAACATGTTTTTTCATTGTCTATGGCTGATATAATTTTGTCTGTGCTTTTCTGTCAACTTCAAACCGATCGTCTTTTTTTCTGCCGATTTGTGTTTCCTTGCACATGTTAAATCGATTACTGTAGATTTTAGGAAAAGTAAAGAAAATACTCAAACGCAATGGGCGCTATAGCGAGCAGATACCGTGTCTCGAACTCTGGGCTTACAAGCACCGACATACAGGACATAGAAAATGCTAATAAACGTGAAAATCCAGGAACGTTGGATGAATTGCACAAAAAGACCAAAGGTGAGGGCTACGAAGGTTTAACAGCAAAAAGGTTATATACTAAGGACGTAAAATTTCATATAAAAACATAAGCATATCAAATTATTGACCATCCATTCAGAAAATTCCTATAAACCTTTATGTAGGCTATCAACCTAAGGTTTGGTTATCTTGTGATGTAATATGGCGAATAGTATGAATATTTCTGTATAGAATACTTGATTTATGTCCTAGTATGACAAAATGCTACAGTAAATTACTGGGGGTACCTAAAATGACTTCTGTAGGGAGGTATGCCGTTATCAGAAATACCCTATTTATTTTGTGATAAGATTATTACTTAATCCCAACCTACTGCATACAACCTAATTTTGGAATTTATCGTAGCTTAAACTTTGTTGGTAGGTTATGTATGTTTTTTTTTAAATTTCGTATTGAATTTAATAAATGAAGACATTAATTTAAGCTTGGAATGTGACATATTATAAAGCTACGAGGGTTCCAAAAGTGCCCAGCACGCCTAACATAAATATACACCACGAAATATATACCACGAGAAAATTTTGTCTTCGCATTTACTCTCGTCTTATTTGTATGAAAAAACACGAGATAATGCGTAGAAAAAATTTTCTCGCGGGGCGCATGTTAGACCCTCAGGTCTGAGAAGAACATAATTATGTAATGTCATTATCAACAGATAGACATCCACTGCTGTACATGGTCTCTTGTAGCACGTCCACACGCCATGGCCTTGCATCGTCGCCATCCTGTGGCTCCCTGTGACTCGTTTGATGTTGTCTGTCCACCTAGAGGGGAATCTTGCAATGCAACTTTTATTTTATTTTCAGATGTTATGCCAGTTAATTTTGAAGGAGGCAAGCTGATGGTCAATAAAGGAATTTCTAATCATTTTCAGGTAAGTTACATAGACTATTTTAAATAATCCAGTACTTGCTGTATCTGTACTTATATCCATGCAAAAAATCACGTCAATCCGTTGCTCCATTGCGTCGTGATTGAAGGACAAACCAATATATATATACAAAATATAAAAATATTCTTTATAATATAATACAACAAAAAAAAACTATTGTACAATTTTCCTATTCTTACAATTTACAACATCTATTTAAATGTTTTATTACTTATTTCTTCTTTTATGCTCTAAATCACTTTATATACTTTATTTCATTTTATTTATCCATTTACTCAGCAACTTTACACATTCTATGCCATTGACGTTTGGGTAGTATAAAAGGCGGTCACTGAAAATCAGCGTTGGGGCGTCTGGTACCTCAGATGTTTGCCATAGAGGTTTGTGTCTGAGGGGCCCGACGTCTCAACACAAGCTGAGTGGCCTACCTGTTCGAGGTGTTGCACTGCTGTACAGGACGATATTGCCTACACCATGTACCACTTATATACCTCGAATAAACATTATTCTATTCTATTCTATTCAATAAACCAACAAACATGCACACTTTCGCATTTATAATATGGGTAGGGATTTGTCTAACTTATGTTGTCAATTATTTATGTAAGCTACTAATGTGAATAAAACTTACGGGTGTAATCGCGGCCTTACACCGGTTTGTTCACCAGCTTGTAATATATTACAGATGTCACACACCCTCACAATGAGCTCAATGCAGAACGGCTACAAGCTGGGTGCCACATACATCGGCACCAAGCAGATATCCCCCACTGAGGCCTTCCCCGTTGTCCTGGGGGACGTGGACCCATCAGGCAATGTCAACTTCAACCTTATACACCAGCTCACTCCGGAAATCAGAATCAAGGGTGCAGCACAGGTCAGTAGAGTATTTGATTATATAAAAGGAAAAGGTGATTGACTGATCTATCAACGCACAGCTCAAACTACTGGATGGATGGATGGATTGGATTGACAGGCCATTATGACTTAGACATCTGGTATGAATTGGAAAATTCATTTCAAACCCAGGGGTTTGAAATCTGTGTAGTCCACATGGATGAAATAGCAGGCATATAAGCTAGTTTCTTTTATAAAACTAGAGACTTACCCTGGCTTTGGTGATAAAGTTTCCACAGAGCAGATCTGCATTTTTTTTAGGATTCTGTGGGTTGGGTAAGATCTGATAATTAGATAGGTAGATATAGTTTAACATGTAGCTATGTGAAATTTCTACAGTAGTTTTTGAGATTAATGCAAACAAACAGACTTTTATAATATGTTATGATTATTTGTTTCCCAGGTGCAAGAATGCAAGCTGTCAGCCACACAAGGCACGTTAGAATACAAGGGCTCAGACTACACGCTGGCACTGGCGGTGGGCAAGCCTGACTGCAGTGACAAGTCCTCAGTGCTTGTTGGACATTACTTACAGGTAATATTACATATTGATTACTTCATAATTATGTCTGTTTTGAACCAATGAGACTACTTTGTAAATAAACTATGTAAGAAATTAGAAAATTGAAAATAAATTATGTAAGAAATTAGAAAATTAAAAATAAACTATGTAAGAAATTGAATTGAAGTGGAGGCAAACACTCCACTCATCACACATGGAAGACGGTCGCAGTGATACAGGGATTCAAGTACCTGCATAGCCCTAAAGTTAAAGAAGAAGAAGAAGAATGTAAGAAAGTAGAAAATTGAAAAATTAATATCTTCATTGCACACTTTACTTCATAATAATTTCAATTTGTGTAAAAAATTGATTAATTATTTTTCCCAAAAAAAAAACGTAATTCGTAATATGTAAAATTGCTAAAACTCCTGTCTATCTCGCTTTTGAGTATTCCTGAGAGTTCTCTTGAGGGAGTTGTCCTCCCCGTAAATGTGGATTGCAACAGCATAATGGGAGACCATGAACAGCACTCTTAACTATAGTACTGTTATTTTATATGCACTACAAATTTTTGTTTCAGTCGGTAACGAAGCGTTTAGCGCTGGGAGCAGAGCTGGTGTACCAGTCGAGCGCGAGGATCTCCGGCGGAGAGATCGCCATCGCCTCCGCAGCTGCCAGATATACCATGGATGGTAAACAGCTTTTAATTTCATTTTATTTATATGAACCTTTTTTCTTATAAAGTAATAAAAAGTCTAAAATAATTATAGTTAGCTATAAAATACTTGTAGATTACCAAGATTTAAAAAAAAACTTAAGTTGTCCAATTTTCAGACTCTGAAATATCAGCGACAGTGGGAGCGGCCAGTTTTCACGTCTGCTACTTCAAGCAGGCCAGCGAACAATTGCAGGTATAATACTTCTTCAACCTATTTCCGAATCTAAGGTCTTTTTAGGGTTCCGTACCGCGAAAGGAAAAAGAAACCCTTATAGGACTACTTCGTTGTCTGTGTCTGTCTGTCTGTCTGTAAATAAAAATAAAAATAAATAAAATAACACTAAATTTAGTTTAGAAAAAACATCAGAATTGACACCATGGCTTTATACTTTTAAACAGTTTTTTTTTACTTGTGTAAACTGTTTTTGCAGGTGGTAGCAGAGATGGACACCTCCTTCAGAGGCATGGAGTCGGTGGGCACCATTGGCTACCAAGTCACTATACCAAAGGCAGACCTCGTTTTTAGAGGTAATACTTATTTCATGAAATAATGATACCCTGGTGATTAAGATGTCGGCCTTCTGTCCGATGGTCGGGTCGGGGTGTTCTACTTTACTAGAATACACCGATTTGGAAAGCAATTTCCACTGAGATGAGTGTATTAAATTGTATCATTCCTTTTTTTTCCAGGCATGGTAGACTCAAATTGGAACATTGGCGCAGTGCTAGAGAAGAAGCTGCAACCTCTACCGTTCTCCTTCGCCCTGTCGGGCATGGCCAACCAGGCCAAGCAGCAGTTCAAGTTTGGCTGCGGACTCATCATCGGCTAGTGTGTAGTGCAGTGTGTTAGTGTATCAGTGTTTAGTGATGCAGAGGGGGTGCAAGAAAGTGTAAAGCGCCGTGTAAAAGTTTCTGATTTCCTTTGGAAGAATTCAAAAACTCTGAAACATGTATTTTTAGGGTACAGAACCTCAAATGAAAAAACGGAACCCTTATAGGATCACTTTGTTGTCTGTCAAGAAACCTACAGGGTACTTCCCGTTGACCTAGAATCATGAAATTTGGCAGGTAGGTAGGTCTTATGGCTGACATTCGGGGAAAAATCTGAAAACTGTGAATTTGTGGTTACATCACACAAAAAAAAAAAAATTGTGGTCATGAACTAATTATTAGTATTTTCAATTTTCGAGGTAAGATAAACTATATCAAGTGGGGTATCATATGAAAGGTCTTCACCTGTACATTCTAAAACAGATTTTATTTATTTTTATGCATCATAGTTTTTGAATTATCGTGCAAAATGTAGAAAAAACACGACTGTATTACGGAACCCTCGTTGCGCGAGCCTGACTCGCACTTGGCCGGGTTTTTTTATCCACAATCAGTACCCTTATTATTATTACTTATGCGAAAGTGTTTGTTTGTTGGTTTGTCCTTCAATCACGTCGCAACGGAGCAACGGATTTTTTGCATGGGTATACTCAAAGACCTAGAGAGTGACATAGGCTACTTTTTATCCCGGAAAATCAAAGTTTTCCCCCGGGATTTTTGAAAACCTAAATCCACGCGTACGAAGTCGCGGGCATCAGCTAGTGTTCTTATATTTTCGGTGTTACTTTACACTAGAGTATAGAAACCTCCATGTATGCATCACTGCACATGAATATTAGTATATAACAAATGTTGTGAGTGAGTCTGTATGTAATTTGTATTTTGGGTTTAACATCACTATAATTAATGTTTTAAAGTATATAAAATTAAGCTTTACAAATCTATTGTTTGAAATCCAAAATACGAATTACTTTTTTTAATGAATCCTAGATTTTATAAATACAAAGATAAACATAATGGTGCCAATTTTTTTGTACACAAAATTTAGTATTTTCCTTGTTTCATATTTGATAATGACGACCTCGACGACTCTGCAACATAGGGCCCTAACTAGGGTATTTGACTTTTTTATTACTTTGACATAAACTACGATAAAAATAATGACGTAAACTGAAAAAGCATTACAAAAACGTTATAAGCATTTAAATATTTCTGATTAGACAGAGATAGCGATATAGAATTTTGACGTCACACCTTACTAATGCCATAGTAGCTTCGTGCGGTTTCATAGAAATTTTCGTTTTGCGAGAAAGGGATAGAAGACCCTCCCACTCCAAAATTAAAATGCCTGTAACTTTGTAAATCTTTGTTGGATTTTAATATTTTTTTCAGCGTACGTCAGTATTTTTATCCTAGTTTATAATCAAGTAATAATATTTATCAAATTCAAAAGTAGGAAAATACCCAATTGGCACCAATCATGGACAATTCAATTTTATTGACTATCGCGCTTGAAAATAAAATATGTAATGTAAATATACTTTATGTATTAACTTTTTTTACACTGCTAAAGCTACTCTAGCTACACACCAGTACAGCATTTATAAAGAAATTGACACTATGGTTTCTCTGTCATATAAATTATCAGTAATCAGTAATGTGAAAGTGTGTTTGTGTGTTGGTTTATTGGTTTGTCCTTCAGTCACGTCGCAACAGAGCAACGTATGTATCAACGTGATCTTATGGCATGGGTAATGGGTATAGTTAAAGAACTAGAGAGTGACATAGGCTAATTTTTATCCCGGGAAATCAAAGAGTTACCACGGGATTTTAAAAATCTAAAGCCACGAGTACGAAGTCGTGGATATCAGCTAGTATGTTATATTTACAAAGAAAAATTAAATAATAAAGCCAATTTTGGTTTACCTAAGTTATGGCACAATGAAAATGTTATGCCTGACACAGAAGCAGTTGGCTTAAACTTTGAGAAGAAAGCTCCATCCATCTTATTCCTCTAGTCTGTGACACAAAATAGATGCGCTCGGCGCGCTTTATATTTTTATCATCAACCATTGCTGGCTCACTACTGAGCACGGATCTCCTCGCAGAATGAGAAGGTTCTACCCATAGTCTACCACGCTGGCCAAGTGCCCATTGAGAGTTGAGATCTACAGTGCGACAAGGCTATCTTGGCGCGTGACGGTTAATTTGAGTCATGGTCCCAGCGCAATAGCAATTTGCGGGACTTATACTTACTGTATATTGTTGGTATGCAATTTTTTATGCACAAAAAAACTTCAGAAAAACCATAGTGGTCACTTTGTATAAAATAACGTTAAATAATAATTGACGTCCTTGGAAATGCGTTTCATTCAATTTAATTTGTATGCGTGTAGATAATAAATGTGGTGTACTGTACATAGCCTGTTGTTGAACTGTTTATTATTAATAGAGTTACGTTAATAAATCAAATGTCATTTTATTTATTTCCTAACCTTCATTTTTTAAAGAATGATGCCGTACAGTTCTTGCAATTCACGATGGCGAGTTGCTCATGCTTGTGTTTAAGTCGTATCGGTATAAGTTGTACACTAAATGTGTGCGTTTGCGAGCGCTTTGCTCGCGACTGATTGGTCCGACATGCACGCACACTTACGCTATGTCCGAGTATGCGACGTAACCACAAGTAAAGTCCACTCGCCTTCGTGAATTGCAAGAACTGTGCCTACTTTAAAAAGCTCCCTTGGGCGGTGTTCCCACTAGATTACAACATGGGGTTATTCCAAGGGGCGGACCAACGAATTCTTGAAAGGCTGGCTACGCATTGGTGGTTCCTCTGGTACTGCAAATGTTCATGGGCGACGGTAATCACTTAATATCAAGTGACCCGACTGTTCGTTTGCTCGCCATTTTTATTTAAAAAGAAGAGCTTCCGAGACGCTCAAGCGGCTTGTCATCAAGCTCGTAGATTTTCGCTTGAGTCAAGCATTTAGACCGATAACAAAGTTAGCTTGATGCTTGAGTCAAGCATTTACATGCTTGGCGCGTAATTGATGGGATTTTATATTTTTGCTTGACGCGACGTTCGGACAGTGTTTGAGACATAAGAAAAGTGCCGTTTGCTTGATCAAGCCGCTTGGGCGCATCAAGCAAAACAAATCTAAGTGCTTGACCGTCTCGGAAGCTCTTAAGAGTAAAGCTACACGATGCGTTGCGTTAGCGATGCGGCTGCGTCATTTTACATAGAAATCGCTGGACCATGCCACACGATGCGTCACGACGCACACACACGACTTGGAACCAGAGGAGAGATGAAGGCAGGGAAGGGTGGTGGCTGGTGCGGTACAACTCCATACTTTGCCAACGAAGCGGCAACGCAGTGCCCGTGTGGCGCCCAATACGGAAATCATCATCGTGTGCCTTTATAGTCTCAGTTTTTAATTAGGTTTTAGGATGGAATTTGGATCTACGTAGGATTTTTTTCAGAAACGTCAGTTTTTCAAAAACCACATTTTTGGCGATAACTCATGCTATTTAGTTAACTTCATTTCATACTCTGGCACGAATTGGCGTGAAACGAAATGCGACGTGTAACGAATTTTTTGGACTCTGAGTATTCTTGTTTGAATCCAAGAAATAGTCCAACTGACCTACAGTTCAAAAATATAAGAGTCCAGAGGTTGTAAAGAAAACAACACAATTTAGTTTAAAAATAACGTAAGTTTATTACATGTAATGAAATAAAAATATAGTTGCTATAAACTTTTATTCTTTTACATGTATAACTGATTTACAATCTGCGGCAATAGAAATTCTTATCCGAACGAATTAATTTGGTACACCATCAATATTAGAACATTACATAACCTCGATTATTAAAATGTTTTAAATAATAGTGATGCAACTCCAAAAAAACTAAAATTTTGTCGATAATTTAAAAACTCGTAATTTTAGTTTTATTTGATGTTTTTTTCTGTTTAAATCATTATATAATAAAACTAAACTTTAAAATTGAAATTGTACCTACTACCATTGAGCACAAAATTATATTTTGAATAAATTTTGAAATAAATATTAATTTGTAAACAATGGAGCTATAATATAAAATATTATGCAGTTGTGTGATATATTTACTTTCAATTCAAACAAAATAAGAAAATAGTAAATTGTTTTTTTTTTACATTTAGCTTGCATCTACAAATTAAAAACATTGCATAGTTCCCAAATCACGACGACGAAAGCTAGAAATGTTCGCGTCACTATTATTTAAAGCTAAGCCAACATTTTCAAATGTACTCGATGAAATTAAAAAATTATTAAGTATAGAAAAAGATAAACTCGGGACATTTTAAGGACGATTACAAAATATGATAAAAATATATTACGATTACAAAATATGATAGTCAACAGATAAAAAACAGAATCCGAAGCACATTTGAGAACCTTTGCCGGGATAATTCATACGATTCTAAACATCAATACCACGGCGACATACATACTCTGTGGTGCGACCCAAAGCTGGGTGGACTGGTGAAAGCTCGAAAACTACCAAAAACTTCCAAAAAAAGAAAAAAAAAATTCCGTCAACCCAACTTTTTTTATACAACTAGGAAATTTAACATGTTACCTCCTTATACCAAAATATATTATTATGGCTTGAGTTATCATTTCAAAGATACATATAATATGTCTATATTAATAATATATTTTTTTCGTGTTATATTCTATTCGTAACCTAGACTTAACAATTAGAGACGATTGCAACACTTTCAGAATCGCAAAATGTCATTTTTAGAGATCTGTATTGTATTAGTTTCATGTAATGTTCTTTCTGTGTGAGAAAATATTTAATATTATAATTTTATTGCAAGAATAAAATAAAATTAGGCACAATAATTATAGTTAAAACAATTTTTTTTATTTTTCTTGAAGTAGCTGATGAATTCCAAACTTTTGAACTGGAATTTGCAATTCTTGGTCTATCATCGAGAACCGGCCAGTTCCCCTAATACAAGTTACACATCGATTCGAAAACTGATGGTTTACGTGGCTTTCGGTAACATTTTGTACTACCGATTTTCAATTCAGAGAGGATGTGATGTATGTGATTGGAGGATTCCGATATCAAATCTATTTTGCTATGCTATAAAAATTTGTAATAGGGGTACATGTATGTTTGCAAGAAATCGTGTTATTCGACAAATTATTCATACGATAACTTAACAGAGCCAAAATAAGCGATGCGGAGACCAAAAAGAACATTACAAACAAAGCCAAAATCGTACTTTGGCAGGATTAGCAAGACGTTGTTGCCTTCAGAGTCATCAAAAACAAAGAAATGCTAAGTATTTGGTAAAGCAGACACTAAACATGCGCAAGAGAATTAATTTAAAAACTCTTCATACTTTTTAATTAAAACTAAAATCTTAAAAAAATCTATGCTTTTAGCTATATTTTTTTCAACATGTATTGTCGAGTGTTACACCTATAGTATATATAGCTGTATATCATAGTATGTTTTGCGCTGTGAGAAAATCCATATTATGGAAAACTAAATAAATTTAGTTTTAGTTTAGCATCTATTAGAGTGGCCCCGGTGTAGATTTAGTCAAAGTATAAAAAGACATTGTCAAAATCGATAAAATCATTGTGCTAAAACAGAACATCCCTACGCAACGGAGCAATTACACTAAGTACAGATAACAAATAGATTTCTCAACCTCTTCCATAGACAATTGACGATTTTACTTCCTGAAAAAGGAATCTACTGATCACAGTTTGACAATAAAATAATGATTTAAATTGCAGCCATAATTGTTTAAGTAAATTTTCCAGTGTTGCTATTATTTCAATTACAAAATTGGAAACTACAAAATGGTAGTTTCAGAGGGAGATGTACGAAAAACATTGACATGACACATTTATTTAAAAATTAACACTATAATAAAAAATTAAATACCTATGAGATATAAAGTGATGACTTTAGTCCGACAACGGGCTCGATTTAAGTTGGATTTATGCTATGGGGACAGATTTAAAAATATATTTACAAAATGCTACCTTGCTCACTCACACCCGTTGTGTTGCCAGTGGGTATATTTAATATATAATTTAATTGTGGAAAAATATTAAAAGTTTATTTTATTAGCGGCTTACAGTTAAAACTACCGTAATTCTGGAGAAGGTAACTTCGACAAGTGATTGTTTTGATAAAAACAATACACTATACAGAAGGAATTTATATAAGTACTGTACCTTCTCGAAACATCGATAATAATAAATGTTCGTACTTTACATAGTACCCAACATTATTTTTTCCGACAAAACTTGTTTTCAAAGACACCAATCTACTCGATATAACAACATCGACGTAATCACGATTCGTAATATATTGCTGCTAACAATAAGCGTAAGATATCAATGGACTTCTAAATAACCTTACCTGACTGCGTTCTATATGCAAGGCTTCAATAATGCCTTGTTGCTCATAATGCTTTAGTCTACTACATTTAGTATTTCTACGAAAACTAACTTTAGTCTAGGCACTAAAATTCGTTTTTGACCAGTGAAGAGTTAGTAGAAAAATGTCGTCGAGTTAAAATTATGAAATCGAAAATGGAATTGAATCTATTGTAAATTCATGTTAGTCATTGATGGATTTTAACTTAAAAATTTTGATATTTGCACTAAATAAAATCTTTCACGAATGTTATTTTCGAAATGGAAGAAGTTTCAGATTAGAAATATTATTAAAACTGATAGCATAGAGCTAGACCGGACAGTAGAATAAAAACGCACAGGTAAGGATATATCCATATCGATCAAAGACAAGCCCATAGACAATTCTATCCGATTAAAGAGAAACGTTCCCATCACACCAATTTTAAAATACGAATTCTAATTTATGTTCAAATTTATTTTTTTCGATAATTTAAAGCACATACGTGTCCACCGCTTTTATTTTTCTGAGCAGATTTTTTATCGATCTAAAATCCTAAAATTGGCATATTGTGGTCCATACAGATTATGTAACAAATAATTTTTTTTCAACGGCGGACACAGAGTATAAATATTATTTACTGGCTTTTACATAATATTGTGAACTTACTGTGAAGCGTCGAAAAGTTTTTTAGGGACCATACATTTGATACGTCACAAATTTTTTTTTTTGCAATTTATAAATTCCTCTTTTTTACTCAACTGGCTTTACGGCTCTGGGTTCTAGCCTTTTGGAGCCTATTATTAACCCCCCTTTGCCCCCCAACTAAGAGTGTGGCTTGTGCTAGTAGGCACGCCAATATCAATTATACAATGAGTGAGATTCGGACCTATAGCCACTTGAATTTCATTCTATCCTCAAACCGTTACAAGCGGTACTGATTCTGATCGCAACTAAATTTTTGAGTGTTTGCATCTTTTTCTTACCAATGTAATAAGAAAAGGACAGACACACCTAGTTTAATTTAGAACTGTCAAACCTCGTGATTTTAGGTGAGGTGCCAGTCATGAGCCTATTGTTTAAATTTGTAGAGTAGCACTAAAATTTAGAGTCTTTAAATTTAAAATTTATTTTCCATCTTTTTTAGCAATATTAAAAAGAAAAAGATGCAGATAAATAAAAGACCAAATTTGTTTTAGAGAAGAACATCAGAATCGGCGCCATTATCCGATAAAATTGATTATCCAAAAAGATTTTTCGAATATTTGTTTAGCTCATTATCGCTTAGTTTCATCATTTCGTCACAAAGTTATTTTTGTGACGTCATATTTGACTCGTGAACCCGTTTCCCTTAAGAGACGTAAGTAATGTATGGTCCCTCATTTATAATACAGATTATATTACTACCTCGTTTGGAAATTATATACTCATTTCAAATTACAACTAAAATTGAAAATTTCCATTATTTAAAAGGGTAATTCGATAAAAACTAATGGAAAAAAACACATTTTTCTAAGGATATGTTTAGAATTTGATTTAATCCGGACCGCTGTGGCGGAAACGTGTACTTATTAAGTTTTGTTTTTTTTTTAATTTTTTTTATTTGAGGTAGTAAAATAACGTTTTTATTTGGGCGCCTTATAATTTTATGCAGGGCTTAAATGACATTGCGTCCGCATCAGACCCGCGACAGTCGCGTCAGACACCGCGACAAACGCAACTCAATCTAAACCCCCCCCCCCCCCCCCCAATAAAAACACAAGTCACCCAAAAACACCAAAAAAACGTATTAACCCCACTGTAAATACAGATTATCCCGGCTATACTCACGTGGCTAGTGGACGAAAGCCCGACTATCGAACCCATCCAGGGTCCTTTTTCTCAGAGACTCAGCTCGCGACGCAGTGAGATCGAGACTGCGTGATGCTCGGACCGCTGCCCGCACGAATCGTTGTGAGATCATCTCCTGACAGTTCCTGCAAATCTTCTTCGCTGGCCCCGTCAGCGTAATCCAGGCAAGCGGAGCTAATGGTGTCCTGTCCCACGATTGATGACGTCTCAGCGTTAAAAGTGGTTTCCACGCTGAATCTCCCCCCACAACTCAACCCCCTTCACAGCAGTCCGTGCAGCACGTAGTCTCAAACACGCTGCGTCACGAGCTGAGTTCCTGTGAAAAAGAACCCCGGATGGGTTCGAAACTAGTCGGGCTCACGCCGACTAACCACGTGAGTACAGCCCAGACAATCCATATTTACAATGTCTCACGATAGTTTAAACGCTAAAACCTCACAGTAAATTCAGAAGACAACCGGAGCGGCAGTGAGTGAGCAATCCTCGGGCGGGGACAGGGGGGAACGTTATAACTCCATGTCCTGGGCCTCGTCGTCGCTGAACTCGGACATGGAGGACTCGGACTCGCTGTTGGCGCCGTTGGACGGCTTGGAGCCCGACGCGGGGGTCGCCCCCATGCCGGTTATTGCGTCTTTTTCTAACAGCGCCTCTTCCGTGGCGAATCTTCGGACGTAGTCTGAAATGATGGACATAAATGTCTTAAACAATAACATCAAAAAAAAAAAGCAGGCGAGAAAGAGGCGATCTAATTGAAACTTACAAAATCTAAATATATAAAATGAAAAGGTGACTGACTGACTGATCAACGCACAGCTCAAACTACTGGACGGATCGGATTTGGCATGCAGATAGCTTTTATGACGTAGGCATCCGCTAAGTAAGGATTTTTGAAAATTCGACCAATTCAAGTAAAATAGGGGTTTGAAATTTGTGTAGTCCGCGCGGACGAAGTCGCGAGCATAAACTAGTACTAAATAATTATTATAATGTCCCAAATTTTGAGAGCATGTATTCGAGAAGGAGCAATCCTAGATTTAGGGGACATGATATGAAGCTACAATATCAATTGCCATCGTCAAATCCATTAACACACTTTCTGACCAACAGAGTAGTTCACATCCATGCTAATATTATAAATGCGAAAGTGGGTCTGTCTGTCTGTCTGCTAGCCTTTCACGGTACAACCGTTCAACCGATTTTGACGAAATTTGGTACAGAGATAGCTTGCATCCCGGGGAAGGACATAGGCTAGTTTTGATCCCGGAAAATCAAAGAGTTCCCACGGGATTTTTAAAAACCGAAATCCACGCGGACTATGTCGCGGGCATCATCTAGTGTGGAATAAATTAAATATGGAATAATAATACCATCGACACATTTCACAGACACAAGGGCTGGCTCATGGCTCATGGCTGTTTAGCACGGAAATACAACCAGTATTCTTAGTGGATAAACACATAACACAACTAAAAGTTAGATTAACATTCTACTAAATTTAGTTATTCATTTTCTCAATATAATACCAAGTGTTCTTATGGAATAAATTCCTAAATTCACGCAGACAAAATAAAACTATGTAATAAAGTGACCCCAATTGAATACATTGGCCCTAAATGAATGAAATTGATTGAGCTGGATATTCTCAATATAATACAAAGTGTTCTTATGGGATAAATTCCTAAATTCACGCAGACATAATAAAACTATATATATTTTTTTATTTTATTCAGATACAAGTTAGCCCTTGACTGCAATCTCACCTGGTGGTAAGTGACGATGCAGTCTAAGATGATAGCGGGCTAACCTGGAAGGGGTATGGCAGTTTTTATTAAACCCATACCCCTTTGGTTTGTACACGGCATCGTACCGGAACGCTAAATCGCTTGGCGGCACGGCTTTGCCGGTAGGGTGGTAACTAGCCACGGCCGAAGCCTCCCACCAGACCAAACTATGTAATAAAGTGACCCCAATTGAATAGATTGGCCCTAAATGAGTGAAATTGATTGAGCTGGATACGAACCTGAGACTTTCTTCTTGTACTCCTCAGGTTTGTGGAGGTACATGGCGGCCGCGTCGCCGTTGAGCGGGTCGATGGGGTTGGGGTACGTGAGCAGCTGCGGCAGGAACGACTCGAATATGTTCGACAAGTCTGTAACAGTACACAGAAATAATAACTTTTGATGGTCAAATACTGCCTACCCGGGTATACGTGCAAAATAAATGCTACACTTTCTCAAAAAGCGCATTTGCATCTGGTATACAATTTTTTAATCATTTACCACTTAATATTAAAAAATTAGAATCCAATATGTTTAAAGTTACATAAGTAAATAAGTTACATAAGTAAATAAGTTACATAAGTAAATAAGTAAGGCATTTTATAATACTAGTGAGTATTTTTATGAAAATTATTAGTGTAAGTATATTATGTAAGTAGATAGAAGATAGGTTTGAAAATTGTAATGTTAAAAATATTTTCAAATGTCATATTATTTGTAGTATTGGCATTGCACGCCACAAAGTGGCAAACTGTTAGGACTATTAAAACTTAGTATAACACCTCAACCTGAACATGATCGGGTTTGTGGAGGTACATGGCGCTCACGTCACTGTTGAGCGGGGCAATGGGGTTGGAGGATATGAGTGGGTGTAACGCCTGTTTCTATTCCCGCCTTTGCCGCCGTATGGTGCCGTGTAGAAACCAAACGGGTATAGGTTAACCATTGCCGTGTAGAAACCAAACGGGTATAGGTAAACCATACCCCTTAAACGTTAGCCCACTTCCCTCTAAGACTGCATCATCACTTACCACCAAGTGAAATTGCAGTCAAGGGCTAACATTTAAAAAAAAATCATTTGATAGTAGATTTTTAAGGTCTTAAAATTAATATAAACTAGACAATGGGGCCGATTCTCTAGTACACAATCTCTAAACTAAACTAAATTAACAGGTCTAAATCTAGTGCTTTCCTTTTCCGCAAGCAACATTACGAAAGGGATAGCAATAGATTTAGACGTGATATTTTAGTTTAGTTTAGAGATTGTGTACAAAGGAATTAGCCACAATGGCCCCGATTCTCTAGTCTCTCTCTAAACTAAATTTAGAGTATCTGCATCCTTTTCTTTTTACTAATGCTAAAAAAGGAACGGAACATAACATGACTTTCACATTTAAAGACTCTAAAATTTAGTGCACAATACAAATTTAAACAGTAGGTTCGCGAGTGCGTGCTAAAATCACGGGTTTTACCATCTAAAAATTAAATTTAGAAATGTCAAACTGCTTCTGTCCTTTTCATATTACAATAGTAAGAAGAGGGTGCGAATACTCTAAAATTAGGTTGTGCTTAGAATCGGTGCCAATGGCCCCGATTCTCTAGTCTCTCTCTAAACTAAATTTAGAGTATCTGCATCCTTTCCCTTCTAAGTTGTGCTTAGAATCGGTGCCAATATCTTCGAGTTATGTTTTGTCTGCAATTTCGTATTGCACAGTAACCCTTATTATAAATGCGAAAGTGTGTTTGTATGTTGGTTTGTCCTTCAATCACGTCGCAACGGTGCAACGGATTGACGTGATTTTTTGCATGGGTATAGATAGATAAAGACCTGGAAAGTGACATAGGCTACTTCGCGCGCGTCATCGTCGCGGGCATCAGCTAGTATGATTATATAAGGTAGTGTGTGTGTGTGTGTGTGTGTGTGTGTGTGTGTGTGTGTGTGTGTGTGTGTGTGTGTGTGTGTGTGTGTGTGTGTGTGTGTGTGTGTGTGTGTGTGTGTGTGTGTGGAGCATCCGCCTCACCATAAAGAGCAGTCCAAGCCTGGTTAATGACGTCAAGACAGACGGTGCCGGAGACCTCGTCGATGTTGGGGTGGTACACTTTGTTCATGAATCCGATGGAGGGGGACTTGAACGGGTAGTGATCAGGCAAGTGGACTCGCACTCGCCACACTCCACCCTCGTACGGGGCTGGAAAAATAAAATATATTTACAAGTAAAGTACAATTTAGAGCTTCAATAGCTCAACCGGTAAAGGAGTGGACTGAAAACCGAAAGGTCGACGGTTCAAACCCCGCCCGTTGCACTATTGTCGTACCTACTCCTAGCACAAGCCTGGCGCTTAGTTCGAGAGGAAAGGGGAATATTTAACATGGCTAATATTTGAAAAAAAAAAATGTTCTAGGTACTTACTGCCTGGAGGTCCAAAGAATTTCACACAGAACTCGTTCAGTCCCCCGAGTATCGTCACCTCATGCTTACTCTCGATGCTAGAGCATTAGTATGTTGAGGAAATTACTATTGTGTAAACGTTTCAAAGCCTAAGCTGTGATAGCCTAGTGGTTAGGACGTCCGCCTTCTAATCGGAGGTCGGGGGTTCGATCCCGGGCACGCACCTTTAACTTTTCGGTGTAATGTGCGTTTTAAGTAATTAAATATCACTTGCTTTAACGGTGTAGGAAAACATCGTGAGGAAACCTGCATGCCTGAGAGTTCTCCATAATGTTCTCAAAGGTGTGTGAAGTCTACCAATCCGCACATGGCCAGCGTGGTAGACTATGGCCAAAACACCTCTCAGAGCAGACCCGTGCTCTCTAGTGAGCCGGTAATGGGTTGATCATGATGATGATGAAATGTTTTAAAAGCGATGGCATAAAAACCAGATTATAATTGAAATCTGCTGACAAAATTCTGCTTTAGATGAGTTAATGTAAAATGAAAATATGATTGTAAGTTTTATGTTCAAACTAGATGATGCCCGCGACTTCGTCCGCGTGGATTTAGATTATTAAAAATTCCAGTGGGAACTCTTTGCTTTTTCGGGACGCCTAGCTACCTCTGTACCAAATTTCATATAGAGCGGTTAAACGGAGGGGCCTTTGATTATCCCGTGGGAGCTCTTCGAATTTCCGGGATAAAAAGCAGCTTATGTCCGTTCCTGGGATGTAAGCTCTAACTACAGAGTTAAGCTTTCATCAAAATCAGTTAAACTGTTGAGCCGTGAAAAGCTAGCAGACAGACAGACAGAAAGACAGACACTTTCGCATTTATAATATTAGTATGGATTAATATTCGCGACTTCGTCCATGTGGATATAGGATTTTAATAAAAAAAATAAAAATAAAAATCTTTTTTATTCGTATAAACTTTTACAAGCACTTACGAATAGTCGAATACATCTACCACTGGTTCGGAATGCCTTTCCTACCGAGAATCTCTATCTAAATAATATCTATCTATCCTATGTCACTCTCTAGGTCTTTAACTATATCCAAGCAAAAAAATCACGTTGATCCGTTGCTCCATTGTAGCGTGATTGAAGGACAAACCAACAAACAAAATACACTTTTGCATTTATAATATTGGTAGGTACTGATTTAGTCCTATTTTAAGAGAAAACATATTTAATTTAAAACTATTTAAAATATACATATACCTACTTAAAGAAATATAGAAAAGACAGCCATTTAAAGAATCCTTGTTTGAAAATTCTACAATCATCATCATCAACCGATAGACGTCCACTGCTGGACATAGGTCTCTAGTGAGGACTTCCACATGCCACGGTCTTGTGCCGCCTGAATCCAGCGGCTCCCTGCGACTCGTCTGATGTCGTCCGTCCACCTAGTGAGGGGTTTTCCAACGCTGCGTCTTCCGGTGCGAGGTCGCCATTCCAACCTTGAGACCCCAACGTCTATCGGTTTTAGGAACTATGTGCCCTGCCCATTGCCACTTCAGCTTCTCAACCCGTTGAGCTAAGTCGGTTACTCTAGTTCTCATACGGTTCTCCTCATTTCTGATTTGATCACGTAGAATTACAATGCATTAAAATTATTATTGTGTTATTGAAACTTCACAGTTAAAACACGGTTATAGAAAACACTGATAATGTTTTGATATCAATCTTATCAGTAACAAGTTGACACATTGTGAGAAAAGTACGGCTTTCCTACACCGATAAGTATATGTAATTGTGTAGCAATAAGATAAAGTATTAATTAATATTTAAGTAATTAATTAGCTTGCATAATTATTCACATAACAGTTTTTGTCAAGCATTAGAAATGTATTTAAATGCAATAAGTACCTACTATACCTAGTAAATATTACGAGTTTTTTTTTAAATGAAAATCTATATAAGTACATAAAAGGAAAAGATGACTGACTGACTGACTGATCTATCAATGCACAACTAAAACTAGGCATCTGCTAAGAAAGGATTTTTGAAAATTCAACCCCTAAGGGGGTGAAATAGGGGTTTGAAATTTGTGTAGTGTATAAGCTAGTGGGTTGATAATGATGAAGCTTTCAATGGGTAAGCAGTGTTTCTATGCCTCTATGATCTACACTCCAAACCGTAACAGTTGGTTAAGCTAATCCATAGTAATATTATAAATGCGAAAGTGTGTCTGTCTGTCTGTCTGCTAGCTTTTCACGGCTCAACCGTACAACCGATTTTGACGAAATTTGGTACAGGGATAGCTTGCATCCCGGGGAAGGACATAGGCTACTTTTTATCCCGGAAAATTGAAGAGTTCCCTCAGGATTTTTAACAACCTAAATCCACGCAGACGAAGTCGCAGGCATCATCTAGTAAGCTATATTATTCTAAAATGTTGTTGACTTCCTACTAATGAGTCATAATATAATAATATTATTTACATACTATGGTTCTAGAACAATCATCATAGCTTACTTTATTATAAGTTTAAAGTAGGGTTGTGACCTGTTCTTTATCACTACCCCTATTATAAATGTGAAAGTGTGTTTGTTTGTTGGTTTGTCCTTCAATCACGTCGCAACGGTGCTACGGATTGACGTGATTTCTTGCATGGGTATAGATAAAGACCTGGAGAGTAACATAGGCTACTTTTTATTCCGGAAAGTCAAAGAGTTCGCACAGGATTATTAATTAATTTGCTCCAAATAATTTTATTATTTTTTTAAACAATTGTACATTTGTATTTACATTTTTGTTCAAATGGGTTCAAAATTGCCTAAAAAAGAATTAAAAAAATATATATATAGTGACAACCCTAGAATATGTACCAACATAACTACTTGAAATTCAAAGGAGATGTTTTTGTATCTTTTGTTTACTATTCAATCATATATGAAGATTAAAGTCTGTAGGGATTTAGAACCTTTTATGGAAATCAGAAACTGCATCAGTATTTTATATTCATGACTACAATATTATGTTGAAATAAGCTCAAAGTTGAATTATTGTTTTTTAGGGTTCTGTACCTGGAGGGTGTGATAGGGACCTTATTAATAATGGCGGTTACACAGTCACCCGAACAGAGTCCGAGAAAATAATTATGTTTGTTTTTCTTTTGTATGGGAGCTTATGACTTATGTCGTAGATAATCGCTGGTATTGTCACGGGTGACGGATAGAACTCGGATGACGGAAATTCAGTACGTAATCGCCGTAAGCCTCTGCTGTCCGTCCGTCCGCCTGTCTGTCTGTCTGTCGGGTCTTATATAAAGGGTCTTGACTGTAGTAATAAAATAACGTAATTTTTAGTATAGCGGTAGTTTATGGGACTAGAATTCATTATTGAAGAGAATAATTTTAAAAAATCATGATTTTTATTTTTGTTTATTTATTCAAAGAATTAGGAAGATATGCTATTTATGTCAACCAATGATGCTGATGTTTGGCAGAACACCAAAAGTAATATTTATTTATAAAGCACGTTTCGAAAATGACGTCATAAAAGACCTTAGAAAAAGTTAGCACTTGAACAATAACATTAATAAGGGCATGTTTAAAAATAAAATAAGTGTGGGTTAGGTAGGTAGATAGGTATGTACATAAATTATTGTTTACGCTTTGTAATGAATAAATTGGTGCATTAACTAGGGCTGATGGTGAGAGAAAAAAACGCGCGATTCAGACCGTGGCCTACATACGGATTACGAAATATTACAATCTATACGGAAGAAAGAACACCGTTCTCTAACGTATGATTATCTACGATAGTCATATAGCTATAGGTGACGGAGCACTGACAAAGCACGCATCTATTATGAGCCTATGATAAGCCCTTCGGAATATGTTTTCAATTAGAAATACGATAGAATTACCCCATAATCATACCATTAAAAGAAATTAAAGCAAAGCATTAATACACAATAAGGGTTTATCGATTTTGTATCGAATCATGACAATCAGCTGATGGCCCTTCTACCTACTTATTTACATGGAGGACCAAACCAAAGGTGCTTTGTATAGAAGATAACAAAGGATACAGCTTTATGACGTCTGTGTCCATCCGACGTTTCCCAGCGCTCGGTGACGACATCTTCGTGATCTATTACTAATAAATCACTGTATCGAACACGAACACTAGCACAAAGCCACACTCGACGCAGCGAGATAAAATTTTGCGTCCACCAACAGCAGTCAGAAAAATAACATTGTGGAAAAACAATGGACACACACCATAGACTAAAGTTTCGGAAGGTGATGTGTAATGAAATCTATGTTGCCACCTGATAAAACAAAAACAAAACGAAACTGATGTGAAGACGTGAACCCACATTCAGAACCCAATCTGAATAGTCTATGAAATCATCAAAAATTTGGACTATTCGATCGATAGAAAGAAACGTGAAGAAATACACTTATAATATGCAGAATTAACCGTATTATTTATTTATTTTCTAAATATAGCCCTTTTTCGATTGGCAAGAAAATATAACGACCAAATTGGCTCATCTATAAAAGCTTAAATCTGACAGTTGTACAATGTTGCCATCTGTAATAATTACTCTGAAATCTGAGCAAAGACAAGAAGCCATTTTGAGAATTATGCGTCAAAATAACAAAAAAATCTATTTTTTGTCTACGCCCAATCGTCCGAAACTTCGCGTGTGTGACCCGTGGAATATTATTTTTAATTCGATCTAATTATAGTTTTATTTCATTTATCGCGGCCTAAAGTTTAGTTAAAAAGGTGCGCGTGTGTGTGGACGGTGTATCTGCGCGAAATGATATCGGAAATATGTGTTTCGATGTGAATATAAAGTTTATGAATTGATGACACTGTCGAGTTTGAGTCGGTGAACAATTTGTAATTATTTCTGATAGCTGTTATTAAGTTGTTATTGGATTGTGCGAGGAATTTGCGGGAACGTTTGCGGGCGGCGTGCGGGCTGCGTACGTATCTGGGATCAGTGAATTCTGTGATAGCGGGAGTTTAAAGTACCGAAGTCCATTTCCGGTGTAGTGATGAAGTATCGTCGATAAATTGTGATCGTTTAGGCGTGATTTTGAACGGCAGGATGGCGAATTCCACGATTGCGGCCACCTTCGACGAGAATGACATGTCCAGGTGAAGATATTTCCATGAAAATGATGATTAACATGTTCTTATAAGTTGTTACTCTTATAAGAATAATATACATCTACAACAACAATAATTATTAATACAACTGATGCTCGCGACTTCATCTGCGTGGATTTACTTTTTTCTTAATACCTACTGTAGGAATACTTGCAAATGATAGAGTTGTTGAAGTACTCATTTGAGAGATAGAAAGTGGTAAATAATCATTTAGATGGGTATCTGGATGTCTAAGAACAGAAAAAATATGTAATTCTCAGTTTTTCTGTCAGAAAATCTTTTTGGGTACCAAATAGTGCAAAATCCTGTCCAAAAAAGTATTCTATGTCTCCCTCTGGAATGCTAGCTATCTTTTTGTCCTTTATTCAAGTTTAGTTTACAGACAGATAAACATTCGCAAGTATAATATTAGTATGGAATATGGATGTACTAACTATACATACAAAGCTTATCAGGAAAATTCTAATTAATTAACTATTGTTTTCAAAGTCAAAGTTGGACCACTTGATTATTTATAATTAATTATATAATAAGTACTTATAACGTGTTACAGTATGCGGCAGAAAGTAATGTACATCAACCTTTAGAAGGAGATACCAGATTTGTAGAGCATTGTCCCTGTCGTTGAGACAGGCAAAACATCATAATAGGTATGAGTGACAGACACAACACTCTACAAAGCCGAAATGTCATTCCAAATAGAATAGAATAGAATAGAATAGAATGTTTTTTTATTCATGTAAACTTTTTAAAAGTGCTTATGAATAGTCAGGTAGTTTTAATTTACCACTGGTTCGGAATGCCGTTCCTAAAGGCTGATGTACATTACTGTCTATTGTGTCATCAATCAAATCAGTGGCAGTACCAGTATGTTCATAGAAGCATAAACGCACTGCTTACCCTCATTGTAATAAATCAATGCTTATTTTTCATTATAACCTGCCGTAAAATAAGTTCATACCTAAATGCATACCCTGGCTTAAACTCCTGTGCACGCCATTGCTGTCTACCGCGTACTGTATAGAACTTAAACCAGTAATGGTTCATGAATCTAAATCTATATTTTTATTATTTACTTAATACTTAAATGTACATCGGTCTTTAGAATGACATTTCGGCTTTGTAGAGCGTTGTCTCTGTCACTCATACTTATATGATGTTTTGTCGGCCTCAACGACAGGGTCAGCCCTCTACAAATCTGCTACCTCCTTCTTAAGGGCGATGTTCATTACTTTCGGCCGTGTACTGTACCTAGAAGTTCAATCTTGTTTAAGATACACAGATTGTAATTAGGAAACACAGATCACAAAACAGTATTTCCAAACTTTATTTTGGTGATAGCTCACAAACTACTTTTCAAAGTCAAATTCAAATTCAAATATTTTATTCAAAATAGGTAATAAATTACACTTTTTGATGGTTGGTTGCTGAATTTGTAAGATGATATAGTGGTGATAATTTTTACGCGAACTTAAAACTAAAGCTACGAGGGTTCCAAACGCACCTAGGTCTGAGAAAGAGTTTTTTTGCAGTTAATGGCTTTTTAGACACCGTACGCAGAATTATACTGTCACGTGGGAGCTCAGTCAAGCTTACAATGTGTTATGTGGCCCAGTTTTACATGACACCATTAAATCAAGTCATATTATGTTTATGAGGAGTTTTACTGCTGCCCTATTTTCTCAGACAGGTTAACTACCAGTTCAAATTAACATAATGCTATAGTTAATAGTTAATAAGATAAAGCGATGATAGTCTAGTGGTTAAGAGGTCGGCCTTCTATTCATAAGGTTTGGGTTTCTTGACCACATCAAAAATAAATTATTTCTCAGTGATTATTAAATAGAGGGTCTTCCAAAATACGTAAAATCCACGTCCTTTGTTGGTTTTAAGTGTAATAACCATTTTAAATTATCGATTAAACTAAAAAGGGCACGTCAAATGATTGTGACGTCACACACCGGTATTTCATAGAATCTCGCATACTAAGCGCGCGTTTTGACGTTTGATAAAAAGTTACTGATTTGACAAGTTGTCAAATACCGTATGAGGGTAAGCAGGGCCTTTTTGCATCTATCAAGTGCACGCCACTAGTGATGATAGATATTATAACATTCTACTGTAATGTGTGTAATTGTTGCAGCTGGTACTTCGGCGGGCTGTCGAGGGTGGAGGCCACAGAGCTGCTGCTCAATGAGACTGAGCGCGGCGTGTTCCTCGTGCGGGACTCCAAGACTATACACGGGGATTACGTGCTGTGTGTCAGGTATTCTGACCTTATAAGTCAAAAGTCAAATCATTTATTAAAATCGGGTACTATAGTACACTTTTATGCAGCGGAAATAGCCTAGTATTCGGCCTTTTATTCAGGGGTCTGGTATTTGATCCTAAGCTCAAAACAGGAACTCAGAACAGGAAGTGCAAACTTTTCAGAGTTATGTGCGTTTTGAGTAATTAAATATTGTTTGCTTTAATGGTGAAGGAAAACATCAAAGGTGTGTGAAGTCTTCCAATACCCACTTGACTAGTATTGCATAAACCCTTGTCATTCTGAGAGGAGACCCATTCTCAATAGTAGGTGGGTGATAGGTTAAGATATATATATATTATCTATATATATTTTTTTTTATTTATTTATTTTATTAAAGAAGAATATTTACAATTTACAATAAGTTTGGTGCATTCATAAACTTTAAATAAGTTTTTCCGTACACCAGTGCCGTCGACAGTCGATAGGTACCTACACGTAACACATTACCTGGTATACTTAATACTTAACAGCTAACTAACAATTACTTAATAATATAAACTAACAACATTGAGCTAAATGTGGGTTATTTTAAACTGATGTTATTTTAAGATGATGATGTTTATTAATTTACATACTACCCTCTTTACAGAGAAGACCGGGTGTCACACTACATAATAAACCGCGTGGTCTCCGCGGACGGTACGACCCGCTACCGGATCGGCAACCAGCTGTTCGCGGACATGCCGGCTCTACTCGCGTTCTACCGGCTGCACTACCTCGACACTACGGCGCTGGTGCGGCCCCTACCACAGGCGCGCGTCAAGTCTGCGCCGGCCGCGCCGCCGCCACACTACCACGTGTTGGAAGTCGTCATCGCTAAATTCGACTTTGACGGCAGTGTGAGTAAACAGTATTTTATACTAGACATTTCCCGTGATCTCTAGGCGGAGATCTAAAGAGCGCACTTTGACTTTGCTCAGACTTAAGATTGAGTTAAAACGAGACAGATTTATGTGAGAGATAGAGCTCTGTCTCGTTTTAACTCTGTCTTAAGTCTAAGCAAAGTCAGAGTGCGCTCTATAGATCTTACCCTCAGATCATAAGGCATTCCAACACGATCAGAAAGACAACAGGCGCTGGATTGTCACATGTCAGTAGGTTTGATTGTAGCCAATCACTAGAAAGTTGAAAATACTAATTATTTGTTGATGAACACATTTTAATTTTGTTTGTGATGTATGCCCACAAATTCACGGTTTTCGGATTTTACCCCTTACATGTGCTATAAAACCTACCAATTTTCATGAATCTAGGTCAACGGGACATATCCTGTAGGTTTCTTGACATACTGACTGGCAGACAACAAAGTGATCCTATAAGGGTTCCTTTTTTCCTTTTGAGGTACGGAACCCTAAAAATCAGTTAAAGCAGTTTTGACCGGTCTTTTCTTATGCTGTATTTACTTATTATATGGTATTCGCCTAAGAAAATACAGGGAAATTGCGAAATATTTGACACAGCAAAAGACAAATGGATATTTTCGTCATACCCCATTGCACGACACACATACCTGGTTTGGTTTTTTGGTCTATTTATATCCAGGAATGTGGTGTTTAAAGTGTAGTCATGACTACCACCACCCAGTGCCATAGTTACGATCTATTTTGGCGCAGTATTCTGGATCGCTTCCGGCAGATCGCGGGAGTAAATAGTAGGTATCTATTAGGGAGAATTCACACTTACCACAACCATAATACGTGGGCGGGCACTAATCAGTAACCTTATTATAAATGCGAAAGTGTGTTTGTTTGTTGGTTTGTTTGTTGGTTTGTTGGTTTGTCCTTCAATCACTTCGCAACGGTGCAACGGATTAACGCGATTTTTTGCATAGATATAGATAAAGACCTTGAGAGTGACATAGGCTACTTTTTATCCCGGAAAATCATAGTACCACGGGATTTTTAAAAACCTAATTCCACGCGGACGAAGTCGCGGGCAACAGCTAGTTTGTATTAAAACAAGCTCGCAACTTACTCCCCCCCACCCATTCATGCACTCATCCATATTCGGTTCGTATTCGTGTTTTATGTAAGCAAAAAACGGATCGCCGTATTTTTGCTTACATAATATCCCGGGAAAAGCTACACTACAGAGATGTACCAAATTTCATCAAAAACGGTTAAACAGATGAGCCGTGAAAGCTAGCAGACAGACACACACACTTTCGCATTTATAATATTAGTATGGATCTATTTGATAGATAGCAAAAAATGCACTTAAAGGTGGGTCTACGCTAGGCGAACCGAGCACGAGCCAAGCACGAGCCGAACACAATTTGTCTAGTGTGGACCGACTTACAAGCCTCGAACGAGCGCGCTGCGAGCATTTTGCTCGTGCTCGGCTGCGTTCCCCCTGCTGTCGGTTTTTTGACGAACGAAGGGATTTGCTTCGCGCTCGCAGTGATCGAGGACAGTGATCGTTGTAGATTCGTTGTACGTCCACACTTGACGCCGCGAACGACGAAGAAAAAAAAAAGAAAAAAAAGAAGCCGAGAACGGCTTCGCTCGTGCTCGGTTTGTCTAGCGTAGACCCACCTTTCAATTATAAGTATTAGTAGACTGATCGTGAGACTAGACTAAACATCACTTGCTTTCCTCTAAACTTGTATACAAACAATATAAATAAAGTGCCGATGAAAATCGAGATCGCGAAATTCATCTTTGGTCTGCGTCGACAAACCACCTACCAAATACCTATGCGGAGTTCGATATTACGCCATAGGTTTTTTTTATTATTATTTATAGATTATACACACATATCACAACACTGGTAGCAAGCGAGCCGTAGGTTAGTGGTCAGAGCGTCGTCGGGCGCGATCCCAGGAGACGTGGGTTCGATTCCTGCCGGTTCGCAATTTTTCATATGTATTTAAAATTATTTAGAACTAGCCTGATGCCTGCGTTTCGTCCGCGTGGAATTTAATTTTTAAAAATCCCGTGGAAACTCTTTGATTTTCCGTGTTAAAAAGTAGCCTATGTCACTCCAGGTCTTTATCTATACCCATTGCAAAAAATTACGTCAATCTGTTGCACCGTTGCGGCGTGATTGAAGGACAAACCAACGGACAAACACATTTTCGCATTTATAATAAGGGTACTGATTTTCCTTGAAGTGTAGGTAAAACACTATAAAAATTATAAAATATCCTTATTGTTGTTTTGGTCAGGATGCTGATGATCTGCCGTTCCGGCGCGGCGAGAGGCTGATGGTGATCAACAGAGACGAAGAGCAGTGGTGGACAGCGCGCAACGTGCAAGGCAAGACGGGCTCCATTCCCGTCCCCTATGTACAAAGGGTAAGCCTAAATAGTATTTTAATCCTAACCTCACTTATAATACAAGTCGTAATTTAAAAAAATAACGGCCAAGTGCGAGTCAGGCTCGCGAACTAAGGGTTCCGTACTACAGTCGTATTTTTTCGACATTTTGCACGATAATTCAAAACATATGATACCCCACTTGATATAGTTTAGTTATCTTACTTCAAAGATTGAAAATACTAATTATTGAAATGAAATGATTTATTTGTTAATTATTTATTTGTGATTTATTATTAACTAGCTTATGCTCGCGACTTCGTTCGCATGGACTACACAAATTTCAAACCCCTATTTCACCCCCTTAGGGGTTGAATTTTCAAAAATCCTTTCTTAGCGGATGCCTACGTCATAATAGCTATCTGCATGCCAAATTTCAGCGCGATCCGTCCAGTAGTTTAAGCTGAGCGTTGATAGATCAGTCAGTCAGTCACCTTTTCCTTTTATATATTTAGATTGAAGATTGATGACCACAATTTTTTTGTGTGATGTAACCACAAATTCACGGTTTTCAGATCTTTCCCCTAATGTCTAGTATAAGACCTACCTACGTGCCAAATTTTATGATTCTAGGTCAACGGAAAGTACCTTGCAAAATGTCGAAAAAATACGACTGTAATACGGAACCCTCGGTGCACAAGTCTGACTCAAACTTGGCCAGTTTTTTTATATGTGAGGAGATTGAGAAGGAGGATTCTAAAAATACCCCATATTTCCAAATATGTTCAGGCATTTTAAAGTTACGGTATTCTATCTGCATTGTTTCCAGCTTCTGGACCCGGCTGGAGCACCGTACCCACCGACGGAGGCAATCACCCAGCTGGGAGACCCGCCCAGCCCGCCCAACAACAAGCAACCACAGAAGGGCACCAACATGCAGGTATAACCATTTTGAGCTATTTGTATTGTTTCCAGCTTCAGGACCTGGCTGGAGCGCCATACCCACCCACCGAGGCAATCACCCAGCTGGGAGACCCGCCCAGCCCGCCCGCCCAACAAAAAGTGGTGATAGCCTTCGTCGGCCTTCCAGCTGGAGGTCCAAGATAGATCCCAGGCATCTCAAACCTTTCAGAGTCATGTGCGTTTTAATCAATTAAATATCACTTGCTATCATGGTGACGGAAAACATCTTGAGGAAATCTGCATGCCTGAGAGTTCTCCATAATGTTCCCATAGGTGTATGAATTCTGCCAATACGCACTTGGCCAGGGTGGTAGACTTCGGCCGGACCCGTCTCATTCTGAGAGGAGACTTGTGCTCAATAGTGACCCGGCGATGAGTTGATCATAATGATGATGAATTTAATTGACTTTTCCAGCGAACGCTGCCTGCGATGGCTCGGGTACGACAATCTCGAGTCCCCAACGCATACGACAAAACTGCTCTCAAACTGCAAGAAGGAGATATACTTAAGGTAATCCAATACGAATCGAATGTACAGTACGCGGCCGAAATAATGTACATCGACATTTAGAAGAAGATAGCAGATTTGTAGAGCGTTGTCCCTGTTATTGACGCCGACAAAACGTCACATAAGTATGAATGACAGAGACAACGCTCTACAAAGCCGAAATGTCATTTTAAAGGCCGATGTACATTACTTTCGGCCGCGTACTGTACGCATTTGTATGACAGCTACATTGAAGAATCATGGATACTAATCGAATATGGATAAGTGCACAAACTCCCTAAGGGTGTTTGTCTGTCTGTTTTGTTTGTCTTTTTTCGGCCCATCCGTTTAACCCATTTTGAAGAAACCCATTCCATCCAGGTGATGGACATTACTTATTCCAGATAATCTAAATATTTTAATCCCAAAAAACAAATATTGCCTGCAGACATTCTTAAAAGATTTTTAAAACTCCGCTGGAAATCTTATAGGTAATACATGCGGACAAAGTTTCTATTATTATCTAAATATTTATTAAAAAACGAGCTTATGCTATATATTTTTATATCCGTATTTTCAGGGATTCGGATAGGATGAGTACCATCAGACAAAATCGCAGTCAAGGACTAACTTGTAATGGAATAAAAAATCGGTTTTTTATTATTATTTCAGGTGACAAAAATGAACATAAATGGGCAATGGGAGGGGGAACTCAATGGTAAAGTGGGCCACTTCCCTTTCACATATGTCGACTTTTTGGACGACGTACCCAGCTAAAGTGAAACCAATCAAACTAAAGTGAAACCAATCTATGCTAAAGTGAAACCAAGTGATTCTAACCGCACAAGTGTTTATAAGTCCAAAGTGATCTAGTGAATTGAAAGTGAATCGCTAAGTGAAAAGTGAACAGTAAAAAATCTTAGGTGATTTTTAAGTTGGAAGTAAACAAATAAATCTAAAGTGATCTTATACAAAAGAGATTTAGAGTGACTTTTTGAAAGAGATTATTCAAAATATTTTTAATCTGTTCTAGTATTCATAATAATATGAATAGAGGACGTTTTTATCTATAGTAATTTATGTCATTTAAGATGCTATTGGTAACATTACCAATATGGTTTGGTAACTAGTTTCTATATTCATATTTTATGAAGCAGTTCATGCGGTTTTTTTTGCGCAAGTGTTGTGTTTCATCCAATTTCCACACACACACACACACACACACACACACACACACACACACACACACACACAGAAATCACAGAATCCTGTGGGAAATGCACTCGTCTAGTCTCGCCATACCACCAAATTCGATACAACTATTATGTGCCGATCTCCACAGGGCGATACTATCGCGGCGATACGACGAGTACTCTGGATGAGTATACGTCATGGACTCGTCGCGCCTCGCGGCGATACCATTGAGTCTCGCGACGATACCGTCGTCGAGTCTCGCGGTACGTTCCGCCACAGTATTGAGGCGTTGCGATGACGTCACGCGGCAATCCGTTGCGGTCTCCGAAAGACGGAATTGTTGCGATTCTCTATAGAGATGGCGCCTAAAAGTACTAGTTTAGCTGTCAAATACTTGTTGAAACTCTTAGTTAAATACTGGAAATACACAATTATGATTTTTAAAAAGTTGCATAATATTTACTAATAGCATGTTAGCATGATGTAAGTTTATTGCCCACCGATTTGGGCTATGTTGTATTATTACATGTATAAATATATTAATGCCTAACATCTTTAACCCATAACTTTTTGCTTGCATACAAAAATTAAATACGCACATTGACTACTCAATAATTGGCTTTTGGAATTATGCACTATACAACTTTTACGTTAAGAAAATAGTGACCAGCTCATAAAACAATTACAAAGTTATAAAATCAAATAATTTATTCAAAATAGGTAATAAATTACACTTTTTGATTTTGTTGTTGGATTTGTAATTTTTACTCAAACTTAAAACTAAAGCTATGAGGGTTCCAAACGCGCCGTCTGGTATAGACAAACAATTGAAAATTTTGGTCAGCTCTTAAAACTTTTGAAAGGTTATGTATGGTCAGCTTATGTTGTGACCACGACTCATGCAACTGAGTCGAAATATCCGCAAATAAAAACCATAAAATTAATCGTGGTAAAATCATTAGCTCATAAAAAAGTTTAAATGTTATGATTCGCTCATAAAAATGTCGTGTTGTATGTACAATATGTTTAATATGCTTTGTAGTAGAGAAAGGAGAATATTAGTCAACCAATTTTTGTTAATAATTTTTTTATAAAAAAAACTAGCTGACCTGCCCCGGCTTCGCTCGGGTGGAGTTTAGAAAATTGAGGGGGAGGTTGAATTAAATTTTTCTCTCCGTAAGAACCATCCTCGTACTTCAAGGAATATTATAAAAAAATAATTAGCGAAATCGGTTCAGCTGTTCCCGAGATTTGCGATGAGCAATACATTTAGTGATTCATTTTTATATTATAAGATGATCAGCAAATATGAGCGACTAACATATTTAACAAATTCACTGTTTTCTTAAATTAAAAAAATTATAAAGACCAATTTTTTACTACTCTATGCTTTTATAAACATTTATTATCTATATTTATACTGTAATTACCATAGACTAAGGATCATATATTTTTTTAAGGAACAATATGCTTGCAACACATTTTTTACTAGATATTGTGGCTAATTCCATTGTACACAATCTCTAAACTAAACTAAAATGGCACGTTTAAATCTATTGTTATCCCTTTCATAATGTTGCTTGCGGAAAAGGATAGAACTAGATTTAGACCTGTACAAGAGAATCAGCCCCATTGCAACCGCGAATTTTTATGACAATGCAAAAGATTTTTCAGTACAATTTTGTATAAAAATTTTGAATGCTGTATAATGTTAAATACATTTGAACTACACAGAATATGTTATATTGCACAAGTGAGTGTAGGCGCAGGTAAAGAATAAAACTATCATCATCCACAACCGATAGACGTCCACTGCTGGACATACATCTCTTGTAGCGGCTTCCACATGCCACAGTCTTACGCCGCCTGAATCCAGCGGCTCCCTGCTACTCGCCTGATATCGTCCCTCTACCCAATGGGGGGTCTCCCAACGCTGCGCTTTCAGGTACGGAATCGCCATACCAGCACCTTGGGACCCCAACGTCTATCGGTTTTTCGAACTATGTGCCCTGCTCATTGCCACTTCATTTTTCCCACCAGCTGATCTGTTTCTAGTTCTCCTAATAAGGAATTAATAACTGTTGTTCCAAATTAAGGAATTGACAAAGTTACATCGAAATAATTATAAATATAATACATGCATTCTATTATGACAGAATTGTAAATAACTTAATATAAATGTTATCTGTTCTTTAAATAATGCGTCGTTAATCATTCTATCTTACTTACACAGTGTATCTGTGTATAAATGTGAAAGAAGACCAGTCATGTCTTTATGACTATTCACTATACATAGTTGTGGGGGATAATCGGAAGAATAATAATCAATTCTGTTAATCCACCCTTTCCATCTATCCGCGGGGTGGCTAGATGGACACATATTATTCACTATACATAGTTGAGGGGGATAATCGGAAGAATAATAATTAATTCTGTTAATCCACCCTTTCCATCTATCCACGGCGTGGCTAGATGGACACATATTATTCACTATACATAGTTGAGGGGGATAATCGGAAGAATAATAATTAATTCTGTTAATCCACCCTTTCCATCTATCCGTGGGCTGGCTAGATGGACACATATTATTCACTATACATAGTTGAGGGGGATAATCGGAAGAGTAATAATTGATTCTGTTAATCCACCCTATCCATCTATCCGCGGGGTGGCTAGATGGACACATATTATTTCCAAGTACACATACTAAGGTGACTGTTTCAGGGTGGATAAATGGAACAAGCCATTTAATCTTTTTTAAATGAAGCCAAGTTTTTACAAAGTATTGAAAATAACTTTCCTCATATAACAATGGCACAAGTGTTTTTTTAATCTAACTAATATAATATTTAATATTATACTTATCTCTCTTATACTTAAGATATTATATTAGTATATTTCACAGCTTAAAACCGCTGTAAGGACATATCGCCTTTAAAAAAGTTATGTGAAGCACTAAAATAATATAATTCTTCCAAAATAATATGATAGTCAAATATTTTTATAAATAAAACAAATAAATAATCGATTGCTGGTGCAACAAAAGTATTTAGATTAGTATTAATTAATGTGTGAATTGGCACTGATTTTTTCGTACACTAAATTCTCACTAAACTAAAATTAGGCTTAGTTTAGACTTTTAGATTTTTCTTTTATTAATTACTTTCTTTTCAAAAAAATTATATCAAATTTATCTATTAATCTATTTTATTCCACACTAGTTTTAATCAATCAGCACTTGAAAAATTAGGTGAGAAACTAATTAAATATAATCAGCTTAAGAACTAACAAAAATGTTTTTGGTACAAATAAATAAAATAAATTAATAAAAATAACAGTTTTTAACCATATTCACAATAAAATTGTCAACTAACATAATATTGACGAGAACTAAATGGTAGTGCCATTTTATTTACGATGTTCTCTATAGAAAAGGAGCCTTTTCAGTTCTATCAATTTAGTTTAGACAATTTAGTGTACAATAAAATTGGTACAAATTACTGAACTGGGCAAGTTTGATGACATTTTTTTTAAATCCTAGGAATTAAATTGCTGGTGTAATTTTATAAAATACCAAATTTTTTTTTTTTTTTTTTGTAATAAGTAGGTATAGTTTTGTGCATTTCACGAGGGCGAGTGGTTCATGCTTGTGTTTAAGTTGTATCGGTATAAGAAAGTAACACTCAATGCGTGCGTTTTCGAGCGCTTGCCCGCGACTGATTGGTCCGACATGAACGCACACTTACGCAATGCCCATGTAAACGACGTAACCACAAGTAAAGTTCACTCGCCTTCGTGAATTGCAAAAACTGTACCTATTTTAAAAAGCAAAACAAAATGTCTTTCTATTTGGCCAGTGAAAAGTATTGTTAAATTAAAATGCTCTAAGTGAAAGGTAATACATTCATATTTCAGGACTTATTGTTGACGAAACACAAATTAATGAACTTTTAACTTTAAGTTTTAGTATAGCCTGACCAGAAATCTGAAAAACTTGCTCTGGGGGAGAGGGGGGGGGGGGGCACTAGTATATATGGTCTATGGCCACTAAGTATATTATGACCTTGTTTAATGTAGAATTTTCGCGTACCTAATGTAAATCGACCTGAAGGTCGATCGTCGAGGTCGACGTTCCTTCTAAAGAAGGAAATACTCAATTTGTAGAGCACTCTGTCTCTGTCGTTGAGATCGACAAGACATCATATAGTGACAGAGACAGACAATGCTCTACAAAGCCGAAATGTCATTCTAAAGGCCGAAGTATGTACATTACTTTCGGCCGCGTACTGTAAATATCTTGTAAGTCTCAGTCAGTTTTTGAAGGTCATCACAACTTCTATGTAAACCTTAATTCTTTAGGTACTTATTTTAAACTAGCTTATACTCGCGACTTCGTTCGCGTGGACTACACAAATTTCAAAACCCTATTTCACCCCCTTAGGGGTTGAATTTTCCAAAATCCTTTCTTAGCGGATGCCTACGTCATATTAGCTATCTGCATGCCAAATTTCAGCCCGAACTGTCTAGTAGTTTGAGCTGTGCGTTGATAGATCAGTCAGTCAGTCAGTCACCTTTTCGTTTTATATATTCAGATTTTGTTTTAGTCACCAATCAGTCTTGATGTATCTATAAGCCTGAATTTCTTGTATGCTGATGTCGGTCTAGCTCTAGCTGCCTGTTCGTACTGTGACGTTGCGCGCCTTCAGTATTGCAATACATAACTTCATGCCAATAATGAACTGAAAATGGCGATAATAATCATTTCTTCTCACTTACACACTACACCCGTGTAAAGTGCGTGAGTGAGACGGCATGATTAACGCAAGTTCGTTTCGATTCGTTTCTTCATTGGCACGTGTTATGTATTTGTGCACTGACACCAGCGTGAAAGGGATCGAAACTATTATTATATTACTTACTGTTGGGGCAAAATACCAAATGTTATTCATTGTATAAAATGACTAAGGAAATATATTTTGAGATTATGAAAAAACGTATATTATGTTATAATAATAATTGTATATGTAACTATTGTAAACTTTTTTAAGTCGTCGCATCGCGTAAACTGATCATTTTGTCATATTTTTTTTATAACATTATGTGTAACATTTTTAGTAATAATAAAATTTAGGAGGGAGTACTTCAGAGATTATGTTTATTTTAATTCCCTTTACAAATCTATCATACCGTTGAGATGAAATATTCCACTATTTAATCGATTCTATGCAGAAGGGTCTGCGAGCCCACCGCATTATTGTTATGCCAGTGAAAAGGGTCACGACCGTCAGGAATGACTCCAGCTAGCTAATTACAGCTAGAGAAGCTTATATCACCTGTATTGGACAAACACCACCATCATCAGAGAGGAGACCTGTGCTCTACAGTGGTGATTGGCACCTACCCACTGTAGAGCACAGGTCTCCTCTTTAAATAAAAAGGGTTTATTTAGGCCATAGTCCATCACTCTGGTCAAGTGCAGATTGACTGACTCCACACACCGCCCGCGCCCGCCGAGGACATTATGGGAACCCTCAGGAACAGGTTATTTTTTTAAATTCAAATAAACTCTTAAATGATTTTGCAAAATAGTTTACCACCAGGGCATGTACCTATTACTGCAATCACAATTGCATTCGGTTATCAGTACCTACCCATACTATAAATGTGAAAGTGTGTTTGTTTTTTGGTTTGTCCTTCAATCACGTCGCAACAGAGCAACGGTTCGACGTGATAATTTGCATGCGTATAGTTAAAGACCTGGAGAGTGTCATAGGCTACTTTTTATCCTGAGAAATCAAAGAGTTCTCACGGGATTTTTAAAAAACCTTATTCCGCGCGGACGAAGTCGCGGGCATCAGCTAGTTAGCTAATAAATTACCGAAACCTACCGAATTTGTCACCTCAAAGAGAAATAAGTACAGTGTAGGAACGAAATTTCAGTTTTTTAGGCCGTTAGGAAAGCGTACGTAGCGTATATTCATCTCTCATTGAGAGACATTATGGAGTACGGAAAGCGAACTACGTGGGTCCAATCCCGGACGAACGAACCGTAAAAAAGTGAAAAAACTACGCAGATCAATAAAATCATATGGTTGAGGAGGTACAACGGTATTGACAAACTGAGACGCTGGACTTGCGCAGTAAGCGATCGCCATATTAGATTCGTATTTTACGGAATTTTAGTAGTGAAAGGTAAGTCTTTCGATCTGAAATACTATAAAACAATAATATAATTTTATGGTGCTT
This sequence comes from Maniola hyperantus, assembly GCF_902806685.2. NCBI lineage: Eukaryota > Metazoa > Arthropoda > Insecta > Lepidoptera > Nymphalidae > Maniola > Maniola hyperantus. The sequence goes on from NC_048558.1 coordinate 994,445, forward strand.
AAAATTATTATTTTTTGATGTTTTTTGGGATCGGTTGGACCGAGTGGCAAGTTTATTTTGTGAAATAGTAACATTGGAATTTTAATACAGCAACATTGGCTAGTGTTGCGAAAATATCGGCACTATCGATTCGTCTTAATCTTGTAAATCACCAAAAATGTCGATAAAACTATTGAAACATAAAATAGGTACCCATTCTTTCAAAATATATTATTATTATTGAAAATTGAATAAGCAATAGTTTCGATAATTAATATTACTAATACAGGATGTAACCAGAACGCTGGCAAAAACGAAGACAGGTGATAGTACTGGCAGGGCCGTGTTTAACCACCTATTGGAGGCCCAGGGCACATTAGAATAACGGGGCCCCTATGTTATTGACAGAGTAGGTAAAAACAAGAAGGCTCCGATATAAGTCAGTCTTGACTGGTTAACGATCTCTGTGGTCCTTTGTTTGAGATAGCTTTATTGACCGTTGATTTTATCGAACTAAATATGTTTTTGAGTATTAAAATATTGGTCGGTCTGTTATTATAGTTTGGAGATCTGGCATGGACTAGTGGGCCCCAATCGATCGTGGCCCCTCGGCACGTGCCCATAGTGCCCAGTGGGAAAGAGGACCCTGAGTACTGGGGATTACTGATATGATACCACAAAAAACGGGATAAAAAATCCTATAATTTTGTAAAAGTTTACGATATATTACAAAAAAAACGTTTGACTGACGCTAGAGGTCGCTAGAGTCAACGAACGTTTTGAAAGTAGGCCACTCGGAATCAATAACGCGTCGTAGGGTGGGCATTGACCCGAGTTTTTCACGCTATACATTGCGGGTTTGAAAAGTTCTATTTCACTAAAAGTACAAAACGAGGCAAATGGTTATTGGTATTGGATTGTGTTTAGGTAGTAAAACTACATCGCTAGCGTTCTGACTACACCCTGTATATTACACCACCATAATATCGACATAAGTATCTACTGTTACTTAAATATTATATTCGTAAATATGGACAGTAAATTTGATTGAAACGTGTCGATAGTAATAGTAAAGTACGCGTAAAAAAAGTACCTAGTTAGGTACCTAGTCCAATCTGATGTTGCAACATGGTGGTTTTGCGCAGGTCATTGCGAAAGATACACTCAGAGTACTTTTTACATTAAGCCTGAGTTCTGTTTTTGTACAATGCGCAGTCATAATGTCTCGTGTTCAAATTAGTTAAGTAACAGACATACCTAAAGTTAATTAGGAACTATCGATACACCATCCATCATTCACAGTTCACGGCACTAGAGCCAACGTAATTTGACAGTTGACTTGACATATTTTATTTGGTCGATTTTTTGGTTGATCATCGAATCGAAGTTCTAAAATTGTTCCACAAAACAAAATAAAGCATTTTCATTAATCATTTCACTGTGTTCCTCCATTTTTAAGTGAATAAAACGTGTTTCCCAACTTCTCAAGTGCACAACGCTTTAGCTACCGCGATTTCAGAAAGATTGCGTACAAGTTTCGTAGAAATGCGCAAGAAGCCATACATACATCGCCATATAAAACTCTAATTTACCGTACCGTGGTATCCAGTGCTATTTTTATCATTAAAATAATGTTTTATTTCTACAGAGAAGCAAAATAGTGCAGAAATAGTGATAATCTAGTGTTTGGTTGCTATAATCTCTAAAATATTTTGGTTTTTTGTATGCAGTGGTTAGATAACTTAATTCCTTTGTGGGCGCTCTACGCCAAGCTAATATTAATGATTTTTGCAGCAATTAATTAAGTGTCACTCAAGTTTCTAAAGTTAATTTTAAAGTACTGCAGCGGTTCTAGTTTAAACACTTTTTTATTATTGAAAAGCATATGTAGACTTTTGTAATAAGTTACAATGCATGCAAATAACTTAGGAACTTACTACAATAATTTATTATACTAAAAATTTGGTATTTCACTTACTTAAACAAAACAAAAGTGATTTGGGAACATGACTACCAAAATAGAAATAAAAATTGAGCCACAAGATGCAGAGAGTGACGAACATGATGGAATGGATTCAAATTTGAATTTGGAACAACCTGGATGTTCACTGAATCCTGTGTTCAATGAAAACTTTGTGGGAATAAAGCAGGAGGTAAGATTCCTAATCTATACTATCTCTATACTTACTTCTAAATATATACAAAGAAAAGGTGACTGAATGACTGACTGACTGATCTATCAACGCACAGCACATCTCAAACTACTGGACGGATCGGGCTAAAACTTGGCATGCAGATAGCTATTATGATTTAGGCATCCGCTAAGAAAGGGTTTTTGAAAATTGAACTCCTAAGGGGGTGAAATAGGCGTTCGAAATTTGTGTAGTCCACGCGGACGAAGTCGCGAGCGTAAGTTAATAATAAATAAAATTGAAGTGTGACTTTCAAAAAAGGACTTGTGTTTTTCTACCTATATACACCGAAATCTCTGAGATTTCTGAACCAATTTGTGTAATATTTTTTTAATCGGTAGAGAAACTTACGAAATGTCCCACAAAAAAAAATTGGAGTCCAATTCCTTAATTCTGATGCTGTATGGGACCAACCACCAAAACTGATGGGATTTAGAACGTGTCAGTTATAAATTACATATTGATATTGAAGGTGTCTACCAAGTAAAGACTAAATTGAATTGAATTGAATTGGATACCATAAAATCTCAATGTTCATTCTTAGGTGCCAGATATACAGATAAAATTAGAGCCATTAGAAGAGCCACATGATGAGTACGAAACGAGTGGCATAGATCCGGAGATGGTTTTGATGAAACTGGAGCACCATATGTACGAAAGTGGTAAGTATTGAGATACTTTTTAGGGTTCCGTACCAGAAGGGTGCTAATGGTACCCTATTACTAAGCCTCCACTGTCCTTTCGTCCATCCGTCCATCCATCCATCTGTCTGTCAGCAGCCCTTATTTCGTGAACCGTAATAGGTAGTAGAGAGTTGGAATCTCACAGAATAGGTATTTCTGTTGCCACTACAACAAAAATAACATATTAATGGTACAGAACCTTTCGTATGTGAGTCAAACTCCCGTCTTATTTTGAGAGGAGACCTGTGCTCAGTAGTGGGTCGGCGATGGGTTGATCATGATGATGATAATTGTTATAAGTGGCAGAACAACGCGAACGCCATTTGGGTTCTCCAACCTCACTTCATGCAGCCCTCGGCAACCTGGGCGGTGTACTCGGCTTCTGGAGCGAGCTTGGAAGGCTGGAGTGAAGACTTCGGTGACCCTTCAATACACGCACAATAGACAGAAACGTTTAAGTGCGGAAACCAGCCCAGAGTGAAGAAGAAGAAGAAGGAGAACCCTTCTCATTCCTGTGGACTATTGTGATGGAGGGTTTCTAGACCCCTGCTCATGGCATAGTGGGTCAGTGATATGTCGGAACTTGAGATTCGTGTTTTACCAGTGGTAGCATGTTCCAGCAGTGCACAAGCACTCTTAATGTTTTAAACTTCTTACTTCCTTTTTAGATGAGACAATAAAGTTACCGCGAGCAAGAGTTGTGAATTATAAAGAAGATGATTCTGATGAAGAGTATCTGCCACACATGAAAACTGTCAAAAGGAGCCAAAAGGTAAGGCTGGAAACATACTTATAAGCTGACATACTGAGAACTGACTTCTTCTTCTTCTTCTTCTTTTCACGACGGTCACCTCAAACATTATATAGCCTCAATAGCTCAACCGGTATAGGAGTGGATTGAAAACCGAAAGGTCGACGGTTCAAACCCCTCCCGTTGCACTATTGTCGTACCTACTCCTAGCACAAGCCTGACGCTTAATTGGAGAGGAAAGGGGAATATTAGTCATTTAATATGGCTAATATTCTTTATAAAAAAAAAAAAAAATGAAAAAACATGGGCAGCCTAAAAAGCCACAACCGCGATAGCTCGGTCTCAAAGGTAGCCGTCGTGGTGAAAACATTAGTCAGCCCACTGATTTTGTTCATGTAGTAGCTGCTGCCAGGGACCCTGGGTGCTTGTGATCGGTACAAAACTAAGCACGCGAGGAGGCTCTTTTCATGTCCCCATGAGAACTGACGGGACATCAGTTTCTCATTTCTCTCATTCATATATTTCCACTCAAGCGGAAAACGGCAAGCGGCGCAAGTATGCCTCTCTTATCGAGAGTTACATTTTTGTTCCGTTTGCCGTGGAGACCCTGGGGCCATGGAGTCTTAGTGCTAAAAAAATTTACGAGACATTTCACCGCGATTAATAACCTCATCTGGTGACAGAAGGGCTGGCTCATTTTTCGCGCAACGGATCAGCCTGGCTGCCCAGCGCGGAAATGCAGCTATGTATTCTGTGCACGATTCCACGCGGGCATGATTTGTATAGTTATTAGATAAGGCTAGTTTTATTGTAATATTTTCTTTTATAAAAAAAAAACCACTCTTTTAATAATAATTAGCTTATTCTCGCGACTTTGTCCGCGTGGACTACACAAATTTCAAACCCCTATTTCACTTGCATTTTCAAAAATCCTTTCTTAGCGGCTGCCTATGTTATAATAGCTATCTGCATACCAAATTTCAGCCTGATCCGTCCAGTAGTTTGAGCTGTGCGTTGATCGATTAGTCAGTCAGTCACGTTTTCCTTTTATATAATATTTAGATATGACATAAACTAACTTTATTCCAGAAATATCGTAAGCAAGAGCCAAATGTCAAACCTTTGCTTAAAAGTCGACCAAGAAGTAAGTGAAATTACTGATTTCTTGCATGTACCTATAGTAATTTTTGTTTTGTCAAATTAGAAGCTTGTGCGAAGATCATAAATCTATACTAATAAATAAAATTGAAGTGTCTGTCTGTAATTTCGAAATAACTGGCTCATATTAAGCTCGTATGGTTATTTGAACTGTACCATAACTGAATCACATGTTTTTAAAATTTTTGTCTGTCTGTCTGTTTGAAGAGGCTAATCTTCGGCACGGCTGAACCTATTTTGACGGGATTTTCACAGACAATAGTCTGTGAAGGAGCATGCATATAGGCTACTTTTTAACCGACTTTGAAAAAAAGAAGTTGTGTTTTTCTACCTATGTACACTGAAATCTCCGAGATTACTTGCGATTTGCGTGGTTTCTTTTTAGATTGATAGAGGCACTTTGCAACATTGTTCCATTAATAAAATGGATTCCAACTCCTCAATCCTGATGCTGCAGGGGACCTCACCACCTAAACTGATGCGATTTAGAAACTGTGAGATATATATCCTACTAGCAGTTGCCCGCGACGCGCGTCCGCGTATAATTTCTGGTTTCTCATGAGGTCTGAAATTTTCCCGCTGCAAAAGGCAACACTTACCTACTCACTCAGTCTCACCTTAAGGCACGGAACCCAGAATACCTAAATGCCAATTTTCATATCTCTAACTTCAAAAACACAGGATTTTCATACAACCTTCGACCCCCCCCCCCCCCCTTTCACACCCTGTGGGGGATTTTTCATAATCATTTTTTAGCTGTCACCTACGTCCTAGAAAGAACCTACGTTCCAAATTTCAAGTTTGTAGGCTTTATAGGTAGTTCCTGAGATTTTGTGATTAGTCAGTCAGTGAGTGAGTGGTATTTCGCTTTTAGATAGTCGACGCATTTTAAACTGAGTCGTCGAGTTATCTGTCTGTTTCGCTCGAACTTATAGGTCGTAGGTAAGTGCAAGCGAAACAGACAGATAACTCGACGACTGAGTTTAAAATGCGTCGACTATAGTAGTTATAGATAGTAGTACTTACCCTAGATAACATTTCCAGCAGACGAACAGACGTATTCGGAGGAAGTAACCAGCAACATAGAGATAGTGACCATAGACGAGCAAGCGCGACAGGCTGAGCACGAAGAGTCGGTGCGAGCGCGCAAGCACATGAACTACACGTGCGAGCTGTGCGCTGTGGGGTTCGTTATCAAAGAGGCGTACGACATGCACTTGAAGATGCATTCTCCTGTGAGTTACCTTTTCTCCTTGTGTGATTTGCAAACATTGAGAGGATTATACTCGTAGCGCGCTCTTAACAAACGTAGTTTCGTTCTCATTTGAATACAAACCAATTAAACACTTTGAGTCATATTGGCCCATCATCATCAACCGATAGATATCCACTGCTCAACATAAGTCTCTCGTAGGGTCTTTCAAATGCCACGGTCTTGTGCCGCCTGAATCCAGCGGCTCCCTGCGGGCTGTAGTAGCAATGGGCAGAGCACATAAAATAAAATAAATAAAATAAAAATCTTTTTTATTCGTATAAACTTTTACAAGCACTTACGAATAGTCGGATGCATCTACCACTGGTTCGGAATGCCTTTCCTACCGAGAAGAACCAGCAAGAAACTCGGCGGTTGCTCTTTTCAAATATTTGACATAGTTCAAAAAACTGATAGGCGTTGGGGTCCCAAGTTGCTGGAATGGCGACCTCTCACCGGAAAGCGCAGCGTTGGAGGTCCCCCACTGGGTGGAAGGAAGACATCAGGCGAGTCGCATTTTGGTCCAATTCCTCAAAATCTCACAACTGTATTCAAACTTCAAACCATACGGAAGCTTTTGGCGTACAATTTATTTTCCTAAGTTATAAATCATAATATGTCTCTGACAGACATTTGACAGTTTAATAAATACTTGCCATATTTTTTTAACACCAGGAAGCCGGGGCTGAAGAATGTGACATCTGCAAACTGCGTTTAAAAACTCAGGACATGCTGTATCAGCACAAACTGCGGCACTATCGGCGCTACCGGTGCTCTATATGTCGGTTTCTGCAGAAGGATAAGGTAAGCTTATTTATTCCATGACAATTCATCAGTTATTCAATTACAATTCATCATTTATTTTTAATAATATAATTCATCTTTTATTCAGTAGTAATTCATTTATTCAATAATAATTCATCGTTTATTCAATAACAATTCATATTAACAATTCATCATTTATTTAATAATTTTTCATACTTCTTCAATAAATAACTAGCTTATGCTTGCGACTTCGTCCGCGTGGACTACACAATTTCAAAACCCTATTTCACCCCCTTAGGAGTTGAAATTTCAAAAATCCTTTCTTAGCGGATGCCTACGTCATAATAGCTACCTGCATGCCAAATTTCAGCCCGATCCGTCCAGTAGTTTGAGCTGTGCGTTGATAGATCAGTCAGTCAGTCAGTCACCTTTCCCTTTTATATATATAGATTTATAGAGAATATAAAAGTGATCGTATTGTGTTGAAGGACACAGTAGCTGCGCATATCATGAGTGAGCATACGGGGACTGCGTTCGTGTGCCAACACTGCGGGCGGGACTACAAGTGAGTTGCAAATATACATATTTATTGACACAGGGAGTATTATTTTAATTGATGTTATCAGGCCATTTTAATTGACTCCACAACAAATTCAGTATGCCTGATATGACAGACAAAATCCACAAGAAGAAAATGCAAGAAAAAGATGACATTTAAGACAATGTATTGAGTTTAAATTTAATTTTTAAGCATAGTAAAAGCTCAGGTGAAAATTCTGAAAATCGTTTCTTAGTTTAAGGGAACTCACTTCAGTGCTTTCTTCATACAAACGTAGGAGGGAAAATACAACAATATTCGATATTGTACGCACAAAACTAAGAATTATATCGATTTATCTCGTCTTTATCTAGGTTTATTGATATGTGAAACATTGAAAAAAATATTGATTTAAAAGTTACGAGCCTCAAAAGATTCCTATTTTAACACTAAATTTATGACAACTTTGGGCGTAAATAAATAAGATTAGGGATATGAAAATTCTAAAAAAAATTATCATTAGACATAGTTTATTTATTCATTAGTTGAAATAACTTTACTTTACAAACATAAATTCAGTAGTTTTTTCTCAAAAATACTTTCCCTAAACCCTTTTCGCAAGCTTGATTTCTGGGAAAATCATCGTGCCTCTCACCTTTCTCATACAATGTCAAATGAAAAGCAAACATGTTACCCACGTGCGCTGCCAATTTCGGTCGAGCGTCCTGCATCACCTTAAGTTCGGTATACGTAAGGTACACAAAAAAAATATTTTTTTCACGATTCGTTCGATATTGTGTTCGGCAGACGGCCTGCGTACCTCAGTCGCCACATCAAGCAAATGCACACCAAGCCCATACGACTGGAATGTCCCGTCTGTCAGCGCGTGTTCCACGAGCGGGGCTGGTACCGCTGCCATGTCAGGTATTATAGAATAGAATAGAATAGAATATATTTTTACTAGCTGATGCCCGCGACTTTGTCCGCATGGATTTTTAAATGGGTTTTTAAAAATCCCGTGGGAACTCTTTGATTTTCCGGGATAAAAAGTAGCCTATGTCCTTCCTCGGGATGCAAGCTATCTCTGTACCAAATTTCAAAATCGGCTGAACGGATGGGCTGTGAAAGGCTAGCAGACAGACAGACACACTTTCGCATTTATAATATTAGTATGGATTTGCATGTTATACATATTTCACACCCGGCTTACTTACGTGTTTTGTCGACGTTAGCCCGACTAGTTACGCCTAACGTCAACAAAACACGTGAGTAAGAGTGGGGGCCACACGATGCGTTGCGGCGCCGCACCGCAAAGATTTCCCCGTATCAGCGGGCACACGAGCGGTGCGGCGCCGCAACGTTGTTATGTCGCAGCGGCGCCGTAGCAGCGTTGGACAGTCTGTTAATAACAAGTAAGCGGTGTCGCTCCGACGTCGCAACGCATTCATTTATGACGACCTCCCTGGCGCAGTGGTGAGCGCTGTGGTCTTAATAGTGGGAGGTCCCGGGTTCGATTCCTGGCAGGGGTTTGGAATTTTATAATTTCTAAATTTCTGGTCTGGTCTGGTGGGAGGCTTCGGCCGTGACTAGTTACCACCCTACTGGCAAAGTCGTGCCGCCAAGCGATTTAGCTTTCCGGTACGATGCCGTGTAGAAACCAAAGGGGTATGGGTTTAATAAAAACTGCCATACCCCTTCCAGGTTAGCCCGCTATCATCTTAGACTGCATCATCACTTACCACCAGGTGAGATTGCAGTCAAGGGCTAACTTGTAACTGAGTAAAAAAAAAAAAAAAACCCCTCCCCTCGTGTCGGTGGTTGCGGCGCCGCACCGCCGCCGCAACGCACCGTGTGTCCCCGCTCTAAGCCGGGTGTGAGATATGTATAGTATGGAAATCACTCGCGCAAGTTTAAACGCTAAAATAAAGTATGTATTTGGTTTCAGAACTCATAACGAGCAAGTGAAAAGGAGCATAACTCGGAAGGTGACGTGCGCGCACTGCGGCCGCGACTTCCGCAACAAGTCCTATCTCATCCGACACCTGTTCGTGCACGAGGACAAGCGGCCCGCCACCTGCCAAGTGTGCTCCAGAACGTTCAAGAACAGCGAGGTGCTGCGCGTTCACATACGACAGCATCACGGACATAACCCACCACGGTAAGACATCCGTGTGCAAGCGAAGCGAGCGCGGTTTTTAAAGTTCCGTACCTCAAAAGGAAAAAATGAACCCGTGCAGGATCACTTTGTCGTCACTCTGTCGTGTCTGTCAAGAAAACCTATAGGGTGCTTCCCGTTGACCTAGAATCATGAAATTTGGCCGGTAGGTATTATAAGCACAAGTAATGGAAAAATCTGAAATCCGTGAATTTGTGGTTTCAATGCAAGAAAAAATTAAAATGTGTTCAGGAACAAATATTTGTATTTTTAACTTTCAACAATAACCTACACCTTATTTGCTAGAAGTCCTCGGACTGATCGCAAATAACAAAATTGAAAAAAAGAAACTTTCAACTAAGATTACTATACCGAGTGGGGTATCATATGAAAGGGCTCTACTTGTATATTCTGAAACAGATTTTTATTTATGCCTAATAGTTTTTGACTTATCGTGCAAAATGTCGAAAAAATACGACTAGAGTACGGAACCCTCGGTGCGCGAGTCTGACTCGCACTTGGCTGGTTTTTTGAAGCGAAACTTCTTTAGGCGCGTTGGGTGATTTTGGTAATTGGTAAAAACTTCTATGCCAATCATTGTCCTACTATTTCTGTTGTGTAATATTTTACTTTTGTGTTTGTTTTTATGATGGTGTGGTGTAATCTAAATATATAAAATAAAAAAGGTGATTGACTGACTGACTGACTGACTGATCTATCAACGTACAGCTGAAACTACTGGACGGATCGGGCTGAAATTTGTCATGCAGGTAGCTATTGTGACGTAGGCATCCGCTAAGAAAGGATTTTTGAAAATTCAACCCCTAAGGGGGTGAAATAGCGGTTTGAAATTTGTGTCGTCCACGCGGACGAAGTCGCGAGCATAAGCTAGTCTAAATATATAAAAGGAAAAGGTGACTGACTGACTGACTGATCTATCAACGCACACCTCAAACTACTGGACGGATCGGGCTGAAATTTGACATGCAGATAGATATTATGATGTAGGCATCTGCTAAAAAAGGATTTTTGAAAATCCAACACCTGAGGGGTGAAATAGGGGTTTGAAATTTGTGTAGTCCACGCGAACGAAGTCGCGAGCATAAGCTAGAAAAGCGTATTTCATTAATTCATTCACGATTTTAAGCTTGTTTTCGTGGTTTAAGGTGACGCAGGACGCTCGACCGAAATTGGCAGCGCACGTCTGTAACATGTTTGCTTTTCACTTGACATTGTATGAGAAAGTTGAGAGGCACGATGATTTTCACCGAAATCAAGCGCGCGAAAAGGGTTTAGGAAAAGTATTTTTGAGAAAAAATTGCTGAATTTATGTTTGCAAAGTAAAGTTATTTCAAGTAATGAATAAATAAACTACGTCTAATGATAAATTGTTTTAGAATTTTCATATCCCTAATCTTATTTATTTACGCCCAAAGTTGTCATTAATTTAGTGTTAAAATAGGAATCTTTTGAGCCTCGTAACTTTTAAATCAATATTTTTTTTAATGTTTCATATATCAATAAACCTAGATAATGACGAGATAAATCGATATAATTCTTAGTATTGTGCGTACAATATCGAATATTGTTGTAATTTCCCTCCTACGTTTGTATGACGAAAGTACCGAACTGAGTCCCCTTAACGACATTTCAATGTATATAACGGCTACATACCACGATTAATTGAATTTATTTGTCGATATTTCACCCCAATTGCACGGGTCGTGGTGACGACGGGACTGCGCAGCTGCGAGAGGTTGCCCTTTGTAATGAAATCCTTTCTTCAGTAAAGTAGCCGATTCCGAACAAGTGGGAGAAAAGGCTCTAATTTCTACACACTCTAATTTTTTTGTTTATGAACAGGGACTACTCTACTGACGGTCTTCAATCAACAAGGCTGCCGAGGTGAGGCTATACATATTCAGTTTAAGTACAGTACTACTACTTTTTAGGGTTCCGTACCTCAAAAGGAAAAACGGAACCCTTATAGAATCACTTTGTTGTCTGTCAAGAAACCTACAGGGTACTTCCCGTTGACCTAGAATCATGAAATTTGGCAGATAGGTAGGTCTTATAGCAGACATTCGAGGAAAAATCTGAAAACCGTGTATTTGTGGTAACATCACACAAAAAAAAATTGTGGTCATGAACTAATAGTTCATATTTTAAATTTTCAAAGTAAGATAGAAGTAACTATGTCAAGTGGGGTATCATATGAAAACATATTTTTATTTATTTTTATGCATCATAGTTTTTTAATTATCATGCAAAATGTCAAAAAAATACGACTGTAGTACGGACCCCTCGTTGCGCGAGCCTCACTCGCACTTGGCCGGTTTTTTATTTATTTATTTTTTACAGAATATTCAGTTAAGTACATTAAAATACACAGACCGCAAAGAACAAACATAGGTTCGTTTGTGATTGGTTGGTGTCTCAAAATAGTTAACGCCCATTGTGTTTTTGTTTTTGTCATTTGTATGGGATGACGTAACAGAGAAAGTCCTATACTAACTTCTATCCGTGGATAGAGTATACTAGCTTATGCTCGCGACTTCGTCCGCGTGGACTACGCAAATTTCGAACAACTATTTCAACCCCTTAGGGGTTGAATTTTCAAAAATCCTTTCTTAGCGGATGCGTACGTCATGATAGCTATCTGCATGCCAAATTTCAGTCCGATCCGTCCAGTAGTTTGAGCTGTGCGTTGATAGACCAGTCAGTCACCTTTTCCTATATTTAGATGCACAGTTTATTTAGTGCACATGCACGAAAATGCATCAATATTAATGCATATGCTGTAGTGTAATCTATCTAAATATATAACAAGAAAAGGTGACTGACTGACTGACTGACTGATCTATCAACGCACAGCTAAAACTATTGGATGGTTCGGGCTGAAATTTTGCATGCAAATAGCTATTATGATGTAGACATCCGCTAAGAAAGGATTTTTGAAAATTCAACCCCTAAGGGGGTAAATTAGGGGTTTGAAATTTGTGTAGTTCACGCGGACGAAGTCGCGAGCATGAGCTAGTTATATTATAAAACATGAGGGTATTCTCAAAATAAAGTCAGTTGTTGGTCAACCAGCCTCGTTTTATTACATGGTGGCAGCGGTGGGATAAAACCTGTGCATATGCATGTTATGCGCAGGTTCGGCGCGGACACGACGTGCGTGGCGTGCGGACGCATCCTCACCACGCCGGCCATGCTCAACCGACACATGCAGCGCATGCACACCGAGCGGATCAAGAGGTGAGTACCCATCTCTTCGATGGCTCTGCCTCTCTGCTAAGTACCAACTAGCCACTTTAAGAGCCTCAATAGCTCAACGGGTAAAGGAGTGGACGACTGAAAACCGAAAGGTTGACGGTTCAAACCCCGCCCGTTGCACTATTGTCGTACCTACTCCTAGCACAAGCTTGACGCTTAGTTGGAGAGGAAAGGGGAATTTCTAAAAAAAAAAAAAAAAAACTTTAGACGCCATTAGTTGTCGAGCCAGGAGACTTATAGGTGAAGATTTACCACTTTTGAGAAAGCCTCAGATTCTTGATCACCGCCGAAAAGTTGCCTATCGGTGTTTTACAGGATATATTTCGGAGTGTGCTCAGGAGCTGTTCGATCTTGTCCCGCCCTCACCTTTCTCACCGTACCGCAAGGCACCGGGCGAGTTTCCACCCCTATTTCGTCAACATTCCATCTTCGCGTACGAAACGCTTTTTTTTTTAAAGAATATTAGCCCTGTTAATTATGACTAATATTCCCATTTCCCCTCCAATTAAACGTAAAGCTTGTGCTAGGAGTGGGTACGACAATAGTGAAACGGGTGGGGTTTGAACCGCCGACCTTTCGGATTTCAGTCCGCTCCTCAACCGTTGAGCTATTGAGGCTCAATCTTTGCGTCATCGTTCCTTATACCATTGGCTAGGGTCTGGAATACTCTTCCTTTTTTTTTTTTTTTATTTATAACAAGCGTAGGTACACCAAATATTTACATTATTATTTTCTCGCCAAACTGGTGAGCCAGTTTGTTGGCGAGCTGGCGCTCCTTAACAATAACTATAATCTACGTATATTAATTGTACTTATGTATGTAAACTTATATTCTAACTTATAAACTTATACTCAGATTAAGGATTGATCGCTGCAGCGAAATGAACGCTTTAGAGATCAATCCTCAATCTGAGGTAACAAACAAAATAAACTAAAATAAAAAACAAATAATGATAATAAATTAAACAGTAAGGGGGTCCCTAAGGAAGTGTTCCTTTAACTTTTTCTTAAGCACCCCCTCACTGACCTTATTCTCTTCCCTTAACCACTCTATGCCGTTGTAAATTTTAGGTACCAAATATTCACTTAACCTTTCACCGTAGTAGTTACAGACTTTGGGTAACATGAATCTTGTCTTCCTATTACTTCTTCCTACATCAGTGTTTCCTGCCAATTATAATCCGCGTATCTTTAAAACAAGACTGAATAGGTACCTTCTAGGCAAACGCGTCCCGTCTTAGGCCACATCATCACTTCCCATCAGGTGTGATCGTGGTCATGCGTATAATGATCTACCCCATTGGGGCCGATTCTCTTGTACACAATCTCTAAACTAAACTAAATTAACAGGTCTAAATCTAGTGCTATCCATTTCCGCAAGCAACATTATGAAAGGGATAGCAATAGATTTAGACGTGTCATTTTCAGTGTCAGCCAGTTTTAGTGATTGTGTACAACGGAATTAGTACCATTGTTTGCTTTAATTTTAGTTTTGGGAATCTTAAAAAGAAACTATTTTACTTGGCGTTCAGAGAGCGCACCGCAGCGGGGCCAAAGACAACTTTATTGTTTTTAAATAACTCTTTACTTTAATTGCCATAGATTTACATTTTTATTTTTTTAAGGCAAAGGAAATAATAATAACTTTTTATCAGAACAAAATATTTATTTTACATTGTGTTCGCGTAATTAATATGTATACCCATGCCAAATTATAGCTTTCTAGTATCCACTAATAGTCTCCGAGCTATTGTATACGGTATTTGACAACTAGTCAAATCAGTAACTTTTATCAAACCTCAAAACGCGCGCTTAGTATGCGAGATTCTATGACATACATGTGGGAGTGTGACGTCACAATCATTTGACGTGCTTTTTTTAGTTTAATCGATAATTTAAAATGGTTATTACACTTAAAACCAACAAAGGACGTGGATTTTACGTATTTTGGAAGACTTTATTTTTGAAGAAATAATTTATTTTATGTAGTCAAATACCCAATTGGGGTCAGTTTTCATCTATTTTTTTTTTAAATTACTTTATAACCATTTCACGTTTGGCCCAGATTCCAGTGCGACTACTGCCAAAGATGCTACTATTCGAAGGCAGAGGTCCGCGCGCACATAGAGTGGACGCACCTGCAGCAACGCAAGCACGCGTGCGCGTGCGGGCGCGTCTTCCGTTCCCCCGCTCTACTACAACACCACGCGCTCACGCGGCACCTTAACATACACCAGCCCAAGGATAAGAGCTGCACGGTCTGCGGGAAGATGTTCGCGGTAAGTTTGCAGTCGTGGCGATAGATGGCGCTAGTGGTATGTTGCATCGCGCTAGCATCTCGTCGTAGCTTCTATACTCAAAATAAGAAAAAAGATGCTGTGACTAGCATTAAACATAGGCGTTCCTCACAAAGTCACTAGATATTTTGGAATTCGTATGGATGTTTTGTAGATAGATTTCCCGTTCGCCCGCGTTACTGCAACACCACGCGTTGATGCGGCACCTTAAGATGTTCGCGGTAACTGATAACTTAGTTTCCTGCCACTGCGATAGATGGCGTTAGTGGTACATTGAGTCACGCTAGCGTTTCGTTGTCGTAACTTCTCAACAACGTAAGATCGACAGTTAATAGGAAAAGTGGGTATATTGCATTTTGAATGGATGGAGGTTTTCAATCCTATAAGAATTGTATTTTTCCTTTCGAGGTACGGAACCCTAAAAACAAACGTTTCTGTTACAGAACCAACAAGTGTTAACGCGACACGTCAAAAGTCACTCCGGAGAGACGTACCCGTGCACAGAGTGCGGACAAAAGTTTAAGACTCAGTCCTATGTCAAAGTTCACTACAAGATAAAACATCTCAACATGACGCGGGCCCAGGTCAAAGCACAGAGCAGAAGGAAACTTATCATGATTCACAATGAAGAACCCATAAAGGCCAAAATCAAATCTAGCAAAAAATCCAAACTCAGTACCGTAGATCCGTTGAATTTAGACAATTTTGAAGCCAAAATGAAACAAGCACTCGAAAAAGACGTGAAAAAAGAAGTGTTGGATCCGCCCGTAGCTGTACCGCTTTTCGAAACGTTTGTCGATATACAGAGGGAATGTTGAATAGAAGTTAGTTGAATATAAATAATTATTTCGCAGTTAAGACGTCGGCCACAAGTCGGGGTTCAATTCGTTGGCGATGGGCGATTGTTGCAAAAAAACAATCGAATGAATCGAACAATCGATTCTCGATTTAGTTATCTTCACAAAAACAATCGAATAAAAATCGACAATCTACTATTCGATTCATTTGATTGTAAAGTTAAACGAAACAGAAGGAAACTTATCATGATCCACACCGGTTCGGTGAGAACAAAATCAAAACTAGACAATTTTGAAATCAAAATGAAAACCTTTTCGAAATATTTGTCGATATATAGAGAGAATGTTGAATACAAACTAGTTGAATGTAGATATAATTACTCCGCGGTTAAAACGTCGACCTCAAGTTGTGGTACGGAGTTCCATCTGTTGGCGATGGGCGATAGTAGCAAAAAAACAATCGAATGAATCGAACAATCGAGACCCTCAGCAAATTGCGATTGTAACAATGATTGATGCAGGTTTTCCGGAATCGACCTGTTTTCCGGTATAAGTCCCGCAAATTGCTATTGCTGTTAACACCGAAATGACGTCATTTTGACGTCAGCCGAAATAAAAATATACTATCAGCTCGAAATTTCAGTCTTGTGCTGACGTCACTAATGGCGGCTACGCGCATTGGCAATTTCCGGGACTTTACGTGATCAGTGCGGGTAAAATACGCGGTAGGTGGAAGTCTGGCCACTAGGCCTAGGTGATCCTTTGTAAATAATATTGTAGTTGAATGAAAATGAAAATCTTTTTTATTCGTATAAACTTTTACAAGTGCTTACGAATAGTCGGATGCATCTACCACTTGTTCGGAATGCCTTTCCTGCCGAGAAGAACCAGCAAGAAACTCGGCGGTTGCTCTTTTCAAATATTTGATATAGGTACAAGATTATGCCATGTATAAAATAGTATTTGCAGTCTTGTGCGTTGCTGGAACGAGCTGCAGGTCAAATCCACGCTCTTTTATCATTTAGATAGTCTTCAATTGTGTAATATGCTTTTTTCAGGAGCATATTTTTAATAGATTTTTTAAACTTGTGCAAAGGTAAGTCCAAAATAGTTTGCGGGATTTTATTATAAAAGGTAATACCCATACCCACAAATGACTTTTAGACTTTCCTGAGGCGGAAGGCAGGAGCTTCAAGTTTGTTTCTGATGTGTTATGAATGAATGAATTATGTGCGCTTGGTATCTACTGTTGTGTTGTGTAATACCATGTATCAATAAAACTATTTATTATAATGGAGTTTTTATTCATTATCTATAGTCAGTTTTTCGACGAAGCAACATAGGTATAAGTCCCGCAAATTGCTTAGGCGCGTGGCCGCCATTTTAATGACGTCAGCACTAGACGGAAGTTTCAAGACGATGGTATATTTTTATTTCGGCTGACGTCTAAATGACGTCATTTCGATGTTAATGAACATTGTTCCAGCGCAATAACAATTTGCGGGACTTATATAACGCGTAAAATGTAACTCTTCATGCACCATTTAAACTTTTTGTCAAACATGTCAAAAGTACGTTTTTAGTTCCGTACTTTTGACATGACAGTTGACCCATAGAGTTAAAATGGCGAGTGAGGAGGCATTTTGAAGGTACGGACTAACAGGGCTATATAGCACAACCTCCGGTAGGAGTAATAGTATTCTGCGAGCACAACTGAGTAGGCTCCTGCAATAGTAGAGCGGTGCGGGACAATTTTGGTCGAGTGTACTGCGTCACCTTGAGGTAACCTAGCCAATGCATCACAGAATCAAAACTGGTATAGAAGTAGTAGTGTGCTTTGGTTTGGTACCTACATTGAAAGAATAACAAAAATAAACTTTCATTTGTTTCTACGTTCATAAGTAGGTACAGAGTAGATATTTTATTATTATAATGCCGCGTTGAAAATTGTTACAATCTGTTTATCCTAATGTAGGATGTACGACGTGGCATCTATCTACGCAACGTTCGTTGACCTCTACGTGGAAACTGGATACTCTGACGCGTAGGCAAGTCGTATTTTATATACGCTCAGTTACGCCTCCTCACTCAGTGGCCAAATGATCGCCAGGACGGACGCGTGTATGTTTGCTACTTTTGTATTATTTGGTGACCTCATTTGGCTATAGGTATGCCAGAGGTTTAGGTATGCTAACTATGGGCCTCATAAGAAAGCTCAGAGTCACTCAGCGGGCGTGCTTGGAGTTTCTCTACGTGATCAAATCAGAAATGAGGAGATCCGTAGGAGAACTAGAGTAACCAACATAGCTCAACGGGTTGCGAAGCTGAAGTGGCAATGGGCAGGGCACATAGTTCGTACAACCGATAGATGTTGGGGTTCCAAGGTGCTGGAATGGCGATCTCGCACCGGAAGACGCAGCGTTGGAGGACCCCCCACTAAGTGGACGGACGACATCAGACGAGTCGCAGGGAGCCGCTGGATTCAGGCAGTGCAAGACCGTGGCGTATGAAAGCCCCTACAAGACACCTATGTCCAGCAGTGGACGTCTATTGGTTGATGATGATGATTCCAGAGGTAGTTATGGCTACGTAGCCAGCGACGTCGCCATTTCGTCCCAAGGCTCTAAATTTTTAGTATTTCTCTGTTGGTTTGTCATCAGTCCACGAGACAATCTTCTTGTTGTACCACACAAACTCTCCCCTCACGGAGTCCGGCGCGTCCAGCGCGAGGAACAGAGGGGCCTGTGCGCCGTCGTCGATCGAGAGCGGACCTTTGTGCGAGGTCATGTCCGTGTCCACGTATCCTGGATGCACTGCATTCACTTTTATATCTGACAAACAAAATAATTTATTAGCAAGCTGAGAATACAGAGTTACATGAGTGAGTACAGTATGCGGCTGAAAGTTTACATCTACCTTTGGAAGGAGATAGCAAAGGAGATTGCCCATTTTCTTAGGAGCTTTGGGCCCCCCCTAATATAATTGTTATGTCATCATGGTTTTAATTTTATTTTGTAGACAAATCATTACCTTTTTATATTCTGCAAACGATTTCCATTTATTCACCCTGGTTATAAAGAAATCTTATTTTTTATGTTGCCGATATTAAAGTTATATTTAATTAATACTTCTTCAAAATAAATGGATGTTTACGATTTTAACTGTAATTGTTGATATTTTCAATAATAGAGTGAAAGAAAAGTCGTAATGAAACATATAATCGTAAAAAATAACACATTTTTAAAAATTAGTTTAAGTTTTGACCCGGCGCGCCACAAAGGAGGGCCCGTTCACGGGCGATCTCCTTTGTAGAGCACTGTCTCAGTCGTTGAGACCGACAAAACATCATACAGGGTGTAACCAGAACGCTAGCAAAAACGAAGGTACTGATAACTACTGATTACATGCTATCTTTGTTATATTTCTATTGTTTTGGTTTTGGTGTACAATAAAGCATATTTTAATTTACTTTACTTTACTGATACCACAAAAAAACGCGATTTTTAAAAAAATAATCCTATATTTTGTAAAAGTTCATGATGTATTGCAAATAAAACATCTGACTGACGCTAGAAGTCAACGAACGTTGCGTAAGTAGGCTACACAGAGTCATATGGGTATTAGTGACAGACAATGCTCTACAAAGCCAAAATGTCATTCTAAAGGCTGATGTACATTACTTTCGGCTGCATACTGTTACAAGAATTTGCTCTGTATTCTTAATTAACAAGTATAAAGTAAGTCACTGCAATCAAAGAAACAGAGAAGTAAGGGCAGGGCCAGATAGTAATCTGCAAAGTCTTGACTAAACTGTCATATCAGTGTAATAATTATTTGGTAGTATATAATATTTTCTTATCATGTACGTCATGTACATGTATATTACATTAATAAATGTAAATTACAAGATAACACACAGCCATCAGAGCCCAGTTGGCACCTAAAAGCCAATATTTGGGAATTGAATCGAAGATATCACAGGTATTGTAATCTTTTGGGTTTTTCTTGATAATACATTTTATATATTAAGATAAAATTTTGTCAGATATAATTTAGAGATAGAAGATTATCACAATACTTATTAGTTATTACAAATGTGAAAGTGTGTTTGTTTGTTGGTTTGTCCTTCAATCACACACAATGGAACAACAGATTGATGTGATTTGTTGCATGGATATAGTTAAAGACCTGGAGAATGACTAGAGTACGTACCTAGGCTACTTTTATCCAGGAAAATCAAAGTGCCCAAAGGGTTATTAAAAACCTGAATATACATAGACTAAGTCACAGATGCTGGTTATCATGTTTTTTTTTTTTTGTTCTTCTTCTGGCTTTGGTTATAATGTGTAAGTTTGGATATTTGGTATTCTTTTTTTAAATTTATTTGGGGCAATAATTGACAATTACATATTAAAACTATTACCAGGAACCTACCTCTATCATTGAGAAGCCTCTGCTGTATCTTGGTCAGTGCTGTTAAACCAACTTTAGAGACGACATACGACGAGTTTCCCCACTCCGCAGCCTGAGTGCCCAGCTTAGCTGCCTCTACGTATCCACGCATCAAGCCCGACAGCTCCGATATAGTTAGAGCAGGATCTTGGAACCGTTCACGTAACTTTTTGCTCGGTATATTACTCAAATGGCCGGCTGAACTGGACACGTTCACGACTCTAGCCCCGTCACGGAGTATAGGGAACAGTATTTCGCATGTTGAAAGCGTACAAAAGTAGTTGACGAACAAAGTTTGCTCGGCCTGAACTGCTACAGGGTCAGTTGCGTCGCCTTTAAATGCAATCGCTGCGTTGTTCACCAAAACATCGATGCCTCCGTACTTCTCTTTCAAATAATCACGGAACACCTCAACGCTTTTAGCCTCTGTGATGTCTAGTTGGTGGTATTTCGGGTTCAGGCCCTCTTTCTGCAGATCGGCCACGGCCTGTTCGCCGCGCTTCACGTCGCGCGATGTGAGATAAACGGCGCCTTCGAATCTCTTGCACAGCCCGCGAACTATCGCGAAGCCTATTCCCTTGTTGCTGCCGGTTACGATGGCCACTTTTGAACTCATATTCGTAGTTTTAGTAAATCGCGACACAGAATATATAATAGTACTAACGTCCCGGGGTTTCAAAATCCCATATGACTTATAATTTCTTATATTTACAAAGAACTGTGTGCTTGTAATGTTGTATATAAGCGCACGTAGTGATTATTTACTCTTTGATAAGCGCTGCGACATGCGACATGCGTTATCTTATCTCTTATCTGTTTTGACCGGTGGTTGTGTATTACTTTACTCTATGGTTTTGACCAAAGAAAACATTTTACTCCAAGTTTTGACTTTGACTTTTTTTTAAAATTATTTTACGGCCCTGGATAGGTACCAGTTCTTGGGACCTATTTTTAATAATTTTTGTTTTCAACTGGCTGTACAGCTCTGGGTTCTAATTTTTTGAGCCTGGTGTTTTAGCTTAGCTTTGTTTATAACTTTATATATTATGATACTTCTGCTCTACTCGTGTGCTTCTGCCTTTATTCTCTATCTACGCTTCTATACTATGTACCTACACATTAGAGACTCGAGACGGGTAAGATTATTAATTTAATAGTTTTCAGAATTTCATATAGAATAAGGCATGAGTAAGGTGTTCCCCGTAGTCCCGTCTGTCAGGTACTGTAGGCGACAAAAAGTACAAAATACGGCGTTTTGTGAACGAGGTAGGATTAATAAATTAGACCCAGAAAAGTATTTAAAGTAGAAGTAGAGCCGAAGTAGGCTGTGGGATGGTGGTAAGCACCTTTATATTTTGCGTATTAGCAGCGCTCGATCTACCTGTACCTACTTCAGATAAAAACCAAAAAATCGCTCACGAGTCGGACTCGCACCCGAAAGGTTTCGTACCATCGTACATGAAATATTACCACTTTTTAATTTTCATGGGGCCTATTTTTTATTTGTTATAGCGGCAATAGGAGACACATTCTGTGAAAATTTCAACTCTACATATTACGGTTCACGAGATACAGCCCGCTGACAGACAGACTTAGGAATAGGGTCTCGGGTTACGGAGGAAAAAATACTATATTATGTTAGTTACCTAACTTAAAATAAAAATATTATATTACTTACTACGATGTTTAAAATAGAATGGAGTAGGTACTATTATATTATATTCTGTGTCATGGATGAGTATAAAAAACATTAACCACATTTCAAGAGTTTTATTTTTATTGGTCTTTGTACAACAATTTTTTTACAGAAAACCAAAATGGCAGCGCAGCATTATGTGTAGCCATTAGAGTAGAAGTATCACAAAAATCAATACTACCCGTGCGTGATAAGTTGAGACTCGCCTGGAATGCAATGAATGCAACCCTCCGCCCGCTTCCCCTGTAACTTCCCCTCAAGCTCCCGCGTTGTACTGTAGACAACGCCATTTTTTTAACATCTAAGGCCTCCTACGCACTGGCGACCATGGTCGCCGCGACCTGGCCGCGGCGGCCAGTGAATTCTGGACTTTATATGGCAATCGCTATAGCCCCTACGCACTTAGCGGCCAGCGACCAGCGGCCACCGTTGGCCGCGGCGTCCAATTTGATGCCACGCGACCAGCGACCAATCGTGGCCGTCGAGAACATCACTTCTGTATTAAAATTCATCAGTGCTACCGCATCGGCCGCGGCGACCAGACGTGTAGCTAGCTACAGAGTGATTATTTTACAATGGCCAATTTCGACACGGAAAGGTTCATAATTGAAGTTGAAAATAGAAGAGGTTTATGGGATTTAGCATCAAATGATTACTCCAATAAAGTCCAATGAAGTCGACTGCAAATTTTTCGGCCGTCCACATGTCGCGCTTGCCTACGCACCGGCGACCATAGCCGCGGCGGCCTGGCCGCGTCTATGGTCGCCAGTGCGTAGGAGGCCTAAGTCTCGTACTTGCTTACGTCACGCAACGACGACGCGCTCCGATTTTTGTCTACAGTACAACCATGCGTCTGTGGCGTCACCGCCCCCTTAACTTATTGCGCACGAGTAGTACCTAATAATTTACTCATTTTCTCATTTATTGATTAGCATTCATGTACATTATACAATAATAATAACATGAAGCCCCGTCAGGGCATTGCAAACAACTTGTTACATTTTAGTCCTATATAAACCTACTTAGCTATAATATCTATATACTTACTATCGAAATTATTCTTATATTCAGCTGTAATAATATACAGCAATTTTAGCAATTACTATATGTAGTGTCAACCTAATAAGATTAATTTCAATATACAAGTTTCAGTTATGATTAAATTAACAAAATTGGATACAATTATTGATTATGAAATTACAATTACAATAAGAGACAACAGTTACAATTATGTTTAATCTAAATACATATATAAAAGGAAAAGGTGACCGACTGATCTATCAACGCACAGCTCAAACTACTTACTGGACGGATCGGGGCGATTACGTAAAACGTTGCAGTAGCGACAGCAGTAGCAAGGCGACAGTTCATTTACTGTCTCTCTTCTTTTTCTTCTTATTTTGCTTTATGGCTATTGCTGTCTCTCTCTAACCGCTGTTTTGACAGCAATGATCGCGAGATTTACGCCTGTCGCAAGCCCCGCACCCCGCGGGTCGGGCATGCAGATAGCTATTATGACGTAGACATCTGCGAAGGAAGGATTTTTGAAAATTCAACCCCTAAGGGGGTAAAATAGGAGTTTGGAATTTGTGCAGTCCACGCGGACGAAGTTGCGGGAATGAGCAATTATAAGTCATAGGTCATGTCATTAATCAATCTCAATAATAATCTAAACCAATAAAAAGAAATCCTTTACGAAAAATGATTGTAAATTTTCATGTGTCTCACTAAACCGCCTTTATCTCTAAATTTATGATTGCATAACTTACAACTATAAGGTTTTTCCCCAGTGTGAGTTCGCATGTGCACAATTAAATAATCATTCCTTGTACATTTATAATTGCATATCGTACAAGCATAAGGCTTGTGTCCGGTGTGAATTTTCATGTGGTTCACCAAATAACTACTGTGTGTACATGTATATGCGCACAAACTACACAAATAAGGTTTTTCCTGACTGTGAATTCTCATGTGTTTCACTACATCACTATTTCTCGAACATCTATAATCGCATAGCGTACAAGCATGAGGCTTTTCCCCAGTGTGCGTTTTCATGTGTCTCATTAAACCACCTCTATCTACAAATTTATAATCGCATAACTTACAACTATGAGGTTTTTCCCCAGTGTGTGTTCGCATGTGCACCAATAAGCGAGTGTGTGTTGAACATTTATATTCACATGAATTACACGAATAAGGTTTTTCCCCAGTGTGAATTCTGATATGCTCCACTAAACGATTATTTGTTGAACATTTGTATTCGCATGCACTACACGAAAAAGGTTTTTCCCCAGTATGAATTCTCATGTGCACCACTAAACCAGTACCCGTTGAACATTTATATTTACATACACTACACGAATAAGGTTTTTCCCCAGTATGAATTCTCATGTGGTTCTCTAAACGAGTATCAGTTGAACATTTATATTTGCATAAACTACACGAATAAAGTTTTCCCCTAGTGTGAGTTCGCATGTGTTTAACTAAAGAACTATTTTGTTTACATTCATATTCGCATAAATTACATGAATAAGGTGTTCCCTTACTGTGAGTTCTCATGTGCCTCACTAAATGACTATTTCGCGCACATTTATAATTGCATGAACTACATGCATAACGCTTTTCCCCAGTGTGGGTTTGCATGTGCCTCACTATATGACTATTTGTTGTACTTCTATAATTGCATATCTCACAAGCAAAAGGTTTTTCCCCAGTGTGAATTTTCACGTGATACCGTAAATTGCCTTTATGCGCAGTTTTAAATTTACAAAATGCACAAGCATAAGGTTTTATTTTGTTATGAGCCTGGATGTGTTTAATTAGGAGACTTTTCCGTTTAAACATCTTTTGGCAAATGTCACAAGTAAACGATTTTTTCTCAGGAAATGTATTTGAATTATTTTCGGCTGCATTATTAAGTTGTACATCGATGCTATTAGTGGAACAACCAGGTTCACTTTTAACTCTTACTTCATTAGTGACCGGTTTAATGTTTTCTGTTGAAGGGACTACATTATAACTTATTGCTCGATACTCTTTAGATATTGTAGACGCATTATCAATATTCTGATTTTCATAAGAACTAACAGCTTTCCGTGTTTTCGTGTGTGATGCGTCTTGTCTAGGCACAACTTTAAACTTTTTACAATCATATAACTTGACCACACAATTAGTTAGTCTATCTAGGTTTATGTGTGCCCTATTGTTGCTTACAGCTACCTCGCCATAGTTAGTTTCAGGGCCTCGTTCACTTTCCCCGATTGTATTATTGGCTTCTTCAGTTGCATGCACTTTGTTGGCATTATTTGTCGCAAGTCTCGCGGGCAAGGAAGCAGCTGAAACAAAACATATTTACTAATTAACGTTTTTCAAAATGTCTTAATTTGATCCTAAATTGATAATAAACTAACTACCAAAATATTCACAATAATTTTATTCGATCGATAAGTGCAATAAAAATGCATTTGTAATTTCTAACCCCGCGAAAATGCTAACAGCCATTTTTTAAGGTTTATGAGTTATGATGACGTCACACGGATAGGTGAACAACGATATTTCAGTGAAATACATTACAACTTACAAATACAATCCATGTGACGTCACAGTCGGAATTCATCATGGCGGCTACAGCTTCGTGCATTTCGAATATTTGAAGAACAGATTAAAAAAAGTGAAATTTTTAAAATTAATCATAAAATTCATTATATAATTTTATAAACTGAAATTAATATTTTTTGATTGTTTATTGCTAATACTATCTTGTATAAACATTTTTATTTTTTTTCCCCGCTTGATGTAAAATAACCTATCGTAAATGTTTGTGCTGACAGCAAGTTAAGGACACGATAAAAATATTTGAATGTATGATTGACTCACTGAGCTCACTTACCTACAGTTTGAGGCAAGTCTGCAGAAGGACAAGACTCAACGTTCTGCTTCCAAATGCTCAGTCTGTGAAGCAAATTACAATGTGTTTAGAGTGAACTGTGTATGGGGGGCCACTAGCATGTTACAGTATCTAGAGTGTACTGGGGGCCACTAGCATGTTACAGTATCTAGAGTGTACTGGGGGCCACTAGCATGTTACAGTATCTAGAGTGTACTGGGGGCCACTAGCATGTTACAGTATCTAGAGTGTACTGGGGGCCACTAGCATGTTACAGTATCTAGAGTGTACTGGGGGCCACTAGCATGTTACAGTATCTAGAGTGTACTGGGGGCCACTAGCATGTTACAGTATCTAGAGTGTACTGGGGGCCACTAGCATGTTACAGTATCTAGAGTGTACTGGGGGCCACTAGCATGTTACAGTATCTAGAGTGTACTGGGGGCCACTAGCATGTTACAGTATCTAGAGTGTACTGGGGGCCACTAGCATGTTACAGTATCTAGAGTGTACTGGGGGCCACTAGCATGTTACAGTATCTAGAGTGTACTGGGGGCCACTAGCATGTTACAGTATCTAGAGTGTACTGGGGGCCACTAGCATGTTACAGTATCTAGAGTGTACTGGGGGCCACTAGCATGTTACAGTATCTAGAGTGTACTGGGGGCCACTAGCATGTTACAGTATCTAGAGTTTACTGGGGGCCACTAGCATGTTACAGTATCTAGAGTTTACTGGGGGCCACTAGCATGTTACAGTATCTAGAGTGTACTGGGGGCCACTAGCATGTTACAGTATCTAGAGTGTACTGGGGGCCACTAGCATGTTACAGTATCTAGAGTGTACTGGGGGCCACTAGCATGTTACAGTATCTAGAGTGTACTGGGGGCCACTAGCATGTTACAGTATCTAGAGTGTACTGGGGGCCACTAGCATGTTACAGTATCTAGAGTGTACTGGGGGCCACTAGCATGTTACAGTATCTAGAGTGTACTGGGGGCCACTAGCATGTTACAGTATCTAGAGTGTACTGGGGGCCACTAGCATGTTACAGTATCTAGAGTGTACTGGGGGCCACTAGCATGTTACAGTATCTAGAGTGTACTGGGGGCCACTAGCACAGTACAGTTTAATTTCAAAGAAACATCATTAGTATTGTAAGGTGGACTGACTTGTCATTAGTGCTGAGTGCAGAGAGTGAGGGGACAGAGCGCTGAGCCACTTGTGACGCGGCACTGGCTTCCTCGCCGGCACCGTTCTGCCAAATGCAAAACAAATTCATCATATTACTGCCCATAGAGTCTGCACAAGTAAACCAGCTGTGGTGTGAACAATCTCACCTGCAGATGCAAGTGCATATGTTGCACGTACGCATGTACATGGAGGAATTCCTCAGTACAAAGTATACATTGGATGGGAGCACTTTCATACTTTATCGGATCCTGCGTCTCAGCCACTTGTTCTGCAGCTGGTGCTTTCCCCTTGAGAGCTTTGCAAAGAGCTTCATTCAGAAGTTGCGTTTGCAACTTCATGTTTTCATTAGATAAGCATTCTTCGTTAGATGCACCAAATCCACCGTAGACCTTATTGTCATCATCATTTGTCACTTCTGTGTCCAACACAGAGTCATCCCTTGCTTCAATTTTTACTACAATGTTGTCTACTGTTTCCTCTAATTCTGTCTGTCTGTCTTCCGAGGGATGTTCTGGTATGTATAACTCACAGGGGTCGGGGCCTAGCACAGTCCACACAATGTTACTCTTCAGTTGGTGTTTTGTGCGATCTATCATCTGTATATGTTGTATTGTTAACTGAAACAAATCATCCATTGAATGAGTACATCATTGCTGATGGCTCGGTTTACAAAAGAAAGGAAAATTGAAAGAAAGCAAGGCATAAAGTACTCACTAATTCATGTTTGTCAACCAAGTCCATCATCAGTGCACGGGCTCTCAAGCTCTTGTCTCTAAACCTACTAAAGTTTCTCAATCTCTGAGCACATTGTACACAGAGTGTTTGTTTTAAGTGAAGGAATTCATTACACAACTGAAACATTTAATTGAATTATATTTTGAAAATTTCTTTATTAAATAATACAGCACTGCCTAAAGATTTATCAAAGCAGTAGATGATGCCCACAACTTCGTCTACGTGAAGTTAAGTTTTTTCAAATTCCGTGGGAACTCTGTGATTTTCCGGGGTAAAAAGTAGCCTATGTCCTTACCCGGGACATAAGCCAACGCTGTACCAAATTTCATCAAAATCAATTAAACTGTTGGGCTGTGAAAAGCTAGCAGGCAGACAGACAGACATACAGACAGACACACTTTCGCATTTATTTTGTTTTGTAATATCTGCACTGTTTACCCATATTCGCAATAAAGAAATTTGAATTGAATTGAATATAATATTAGTATAGATTTAGCAATGTACAGCAAAGTACGTTCAAACTTCAACTTGAATTAACTTTGCTCTACACAGCTCTATCTTGTGAGTGCTATGTATAACTATAGAGACCACTTACAACAGTATGTCCAGTTAACTGTTCATATGCTCCTTCCAAATTGTGTTTGCTCATTAGACACAGCTTGCTGTCAGTGTCTAGACATATCATGCAAACCTGTAAATATGCCACTACGTAAAATCATATTCCGATATTGACACACATTTTTCAATGTTCTTTGAAACAAATGCCAAGTTACCTGCACTGTTGAAGGAATAGCACCAGCAACTAGTTGCCTGAATCCACTTTCTGCTTCACAAATGTCATCATCTAGAAAGTGCCGCGAGCAGACCACGGCAGAGTCTGGCAGCTGACTGCCTTGCTTGCCGAGGGCCCTGAGCCAAGCTGCACGGAGACTGCCTTCGCGGGGGAAACTGTAAGGCAAACTGACTTGACCACCAGTGACTTTTCTTTGTATATTCCATGCCACGCTAGCTCTGGACTTAGATCTCAGCTTGTGGTATGCGACAATGCAGTCTAAGATAGAAGCTGGCTGACTTAGAAAGGTTAGGTAGGAACTTAAACGGTTTAATTGAACCTATACCCCTTATCGGTTTACATCAAGATATAGTACTGGTACACTAAATCGCTAGGCGGCTAGTCTTAGCTGGAAAAGAGGTTAACGAGCCAAAGCCTCTCACCAGACCAAATCATATATAAATTTTCAAATAGCCCCTGTTTGGATTAAACATGGGGCCTCCCACTTTTACGACCAGTCACCAGGCGTCGAATTTTGTCAGATTGTGATGTCAGCGCATGTCTACTGTTTTACAACAACAATGAATGTAAAATAATATACTCACCCATGAAAACTGATCCCGTTACCGTCCGTTGTGGTCACGTTATCTGCAGTATTATTGCAGAAAGGCACACAACACCGCATATTCAATGTTTATGTAAATCTAACAAAGAGTAATATAATTATAGGGTAAAAATTAATCAGTTGATTTCTTTAGTAGTACCATGTAATCACTATTGATCACTATAAAATGGACTACTCATAATGTACTCTGTGACTACTCCGTATAGTTTTAGACAGTCCTTATTCGGAGCACTTCTGACACAGATTAATTCTTCTAAGCTTTCAGGGTAGAGCGGAGCGAGACCAATAATCAGATTAATTAGGGCAATAATTATTGTATACGTTCACTCTTCCAGTTTGTATTAATCCTTGGATGAATATTGAATCTCTATGTATTAATCTATGACTACTCCATAGATAATACATAATATAGACTACTCAAACAAGGGCCGGTACCCGGTACTATCTTTCCTATCGGCCATATCACTGGCTTTTATTTCTGGTCACTGTCACTGGTGACAAATGATTCTCATTCAAGTGGACGCCAGCAATAAAGAAAAAACAAACATTTTATAAAATATAAATTTTTATTTTTAAAAAATACCTTATTAGCATCGCTCAGAAAAGTAGATAGGCATAGTACGCGACAGGGCGAGATGGCAATCGGGGGGACGCCCCACACGTCACCCGCGCTATCCTGCACCGGGTTAGTGCGGAGACTATGCGGGTGTGCGGGGCGTCCCCACCCCGATAGCCATCTCGACCAGTCGCGTAGGTACCTACTAGGTAATATGTATTATCAAAATATTTTTAACCATAATTATATATTATGCTAGGTTTTTACATATTTAAAAATTAAAGTGAATTAAAACTATAAGTTGAATTAAAGTTATTGAAATTAATTAAAATGAAATTTCTTTTTAAAATATTTCCTTTGACCACCGACTTTCGGTTTAAAGACATTTTTTTTTCTTCACTTTCAATCCTTTAATTGTAAATTCAGAGCAAAATCATCTCACGACAATGCGGCATGCTACATGGAAACTAAAGTTAACTAAACCTGGGTGTCTGGTGCACTTCGACCGTCCGTTGTGCCAGATCCTTCTTTCCACACACTGCAAAGGTTTATTCCCGTTGAGTCACACCCCCGTGAGTAACACTGTGACACAACGTGACAACAATTTCAAAAATTTCCCGTTGAGTAACAGTGTTACTCAATGGGAATTTTTGAAATTGTTGTCCCGTTGAGACACACCTACATATTATTGCGTGTGTAACAAGTGTAGTGTTAACTGAATGTGCACTTTTACGGGATGTCATTTATTTTCAAATCCAAGATGGCGGGCATGATTTTTTTACAAAATATTAGACATAGACCTCCCACAAGACTACAGCGCTTACCACTGCGCCAGGGAGATTTTCATGTTTGTGAATATGGGCGTAAATTTTGTACCATGCTGCCGGTGACATGCCGCATTGTCGCACATTGCCCTGACGTAAGTGAAGTTTTATTGAATAACTTAGCTAGTATAAGGGTGAGATCTATAGAGCGCACTCTGACTTTGCTTAGACTTAAAACAGAGTTAAAACGAGACAGAGCTATATCTCTCACATAAATTCGTCTCGTTTTAACTCAATCTTAAGTCTGAGCAAAGTCAAAGTGCGCTCTATAGATCTCAGCCTAAGACTCGGCGTTTTGCGGCATGCTACAATGTCGCACTTGCATTCCGCAATGTCGCACTTTACCCTGACGTAAAGAAATTTTATTGAATAACTTGGGTCGTATATAAGACTATCAGCGTTATGCAGCATGCCACAATTTCGCACTTGCATGCCGCAATGTCGCACTTTGCCCTGACGTAAAGAAATTTTATTGAATAACTTAGGTAGTCTTCTTCGTCACTCTGGGCTGGTTTCCGCACTTAAACGTTTCCGTCGAGTTCTGCGTTTTGCGGCATGCCACAATGTCGCACTTGCATGCCACACTTTGTCCCGGAATAAATGAAGTTTTATTCAATAACTTAGGTCGTACATCAGGAATTCTGCGTTTTGCGGCATGCCACAATGTCGCACTTTGCATGCCGCAATGTCGCACTTTGCCCCGGCGTAATAGAAGTCGTATTGAATAACTTAGGTCGTATAAGACTATCAGCGTTCTGCGTTAAGTAAATATGGAATGACGTCATCGATGCTGACGTCACCGACGAAGCCGACGAAGAACACGTCTTCTATGAAGCTGGCGCTGAACGAGCGCAACACCTGCACAACAAATATGAATGTATGAAATATGCTTTATTGTACACCAAAAGAGAAATCAGTACCCTTATTATAAATGCGAAAGTGTGTTTGTTTGTTGGTTTGTCCTTCAATCACGTTGCAACGGTGCAACGGACTGACGTGATTTTTTGCATGGGTATAGATAAAGACCTGGAGAGTGACATAGGCTACTTTTTATACCGGAAAATCAAAGAGTTTCCACGGGATTTTTAAAAAACCTAATTCCACGTAGACGAAGTCGCGGGCATCAGCTAGGTGCAAATAAAACATCTGGTCAACGAACTTTCATAATTAGGTCACTCGGAGTCAATGCCGCGTCGTAGGTGGGGCATTGACCTGAGTTTTGCACGCTATAGATTGCGGGTTTGAAAAATACTAAAAGTAATAATAAAAAAACTTAAGTTTCCAAACTGATAACTATGGTGCGGAGAGAACGGAGAACCTTCGACTAGTAGTGTTGCAGTTATTTAGATTACAGAAGTGTACCGTACCGGCAACTGCAGCAGGAGAGTTGCGACTCTCTCGTCGTCGGGCTGACACGTGGTGCGGAGAGAGCGGAGAACCTTCGACTGGTAGTCTTGAAGTTTGCGCGTCAGAAACTCTGGTACTCCATCTGAGGGTGAACATATCTCGTCATTACTGAAACTTTCACTCTGCCTTTGCCATCCCATGGGATAAGGTCTCCCATGTCCCATAACGCGAATCCTAAGAGTCGAAATAGTACTCTGTGAAGTCTGGGAGTCCCAGAACTTTCAGCATTTCCAGACTGGGAAGCCATCCCTTTATCGTCCCAAGAAAAACCCCCCACCATTATGTGAAGATTCCTAAGTATCCCAGAGGATTACTACGCAAATAGCCAGAGGGGAGAAGGGAATGAGGTGGAGAAAAAGTGGAGAGAGGGTGACGGGCAGGAAGAGAGAGAAGCAAGTGAAAAGGAAGAACCAAGATGGAGGGAAGAGAGGAGCGAGTGAGAAGAAGCAAGATGGAGGGAGGAGACATGGCAGTAGCGAGAGGGAAAGAGAGGGATAGGAAGTGCTGGAGAAAGAGAGACCCTCACCTGGTGAAAACAGGCACAAGGCTCTTAGATGAGCGTGTTCGCGGTCAGAGAGCCTCAGTTGCTCCAACTGGTGAAGGCGGCACAGCATCGCCGAAACCCAAGACGGAAGGAGGAGACAGGGCAGTAATGAGGGGAAGAAAGTGAGTTGCTTAACAGCTTGTGATAGTTCTAATAAGTTTCAATAATTTTGTAAATTGGTGATAATAAAAAGAATACCCGGCTGAGTTTGTTGTGGGCTCTTCTCAGACATGGGCGCGTTTAGAACCCGCGTAGCTTTAGTTTTAAGTTTGCGTAATAATTATCACCACTATATCTTAGAAATCCAACATCTGACCATCAAAAAAAGTTATTTATTACTTATTTTGAATAAATCATTTGACTTGACTTTGAAAGGGAGGAGGAATAGATTGGGCTGGAGTATTAGAGAGAGAGAGACAGACACAAACCTGATGAGAACCGGAATATGGCTCTACCCCAAACCCAAGATGAAACCCATGATGAAGGGAGGAGACAGGGCAGTGGTGAGGGAGGAAGGGTGGAAACGAGAGAGCTGGGGGGGGGGGGGGGACGACGACACAGACAGCCACTAACCTGGTGAGAACAGGCATAAGGCTCTAAGATGAGCGTGTTCGCGGTCAGACAGCCTCAGTTGTTCCATGTGTCCTATGAACTGGTGAAGGCGGCACAGCATCGCCGAAACCTCTTCTATACGCTCGTCCGAGTAATCCGATATCGTTATCTGTGGAAGAATACCATATCAATTCTCATGCTCGTAAAGTTTTTCTTTATATGCTGGCTGTAAGCGGACTTAAACTGATTTTCATACTCTTGTGCATAACTCTAAAATTTATTTATTTGTTTGTACCAAAACATTTACAGACTATTACCCTTATATAAAACGGCAAGTTTTTAAGATTTTTAATTACACGCTATACTAACCATGCACAATGACTATTTTTTATTTTTATTTTTTAGCTCCGTTTAATCGAACTCATCCTGTCAATCACAGATGTTGGTGAAGACTGTTAGGCTCGTGCACGTCACTCTTATTGGTCCTGGCAGAATACCAGCGCTCAGGTTTTATTTTAAAACCTGCAGCATTAATGCTGAGCTGGGGCCATTTCATCTTGTGCCAAGTGGGTGCAAGAACTCATTTTAGATTTAATTAATTATTAAGTACTTCTTATTATCTACTAACTACTATCTACTAACTATTAATTTTAAGTTTGTTTGTACCTTAGGCATAAGATGAATAAACCAGTTTTCTTTGTTTCTTTCTTTTCTTCTAAAGAGAAAAAGAGAGCAAAAGTGGACAGGGA
Source organism: Maniola hyperantus (assembly GCF_902806685.2). Classification (NCBI taxonomy): domain Eukaryota; kingdom Metazoa; phylum Arthropoda; class Insecta; order Lepidoptera; family Nymphalidae; genus Maniola; species Maniola hyperantus. The sequence goes on from NC_048558.1 coordinate 1,028,280, forward strand.
AGCATTTATCTCTACGAGAGATCTCTACTAGTGACCCTTGGCAGTTAGTTAGGTGCACTCAGAACCAGTACCATTGACATTTTAATGTGTAAAGAAGTCACCTCAGGGTGCGACAGGTCCGGCGTGGTCTGGTGCGCGGGCTGCGAGTGTCGGGAGTCGGCCCTCTCCCTCAGCTCGCTCTGCAGGTGACTCGACAGCATGGGCAGCAGCGTGGGCAGCCCCAGCGCTTGCGACCAGCGAGCTAGCCCCAGCACAAACAGCTCGGGCCAACATTTGCGCAACAGGGTCACTTGGATCTCGAATCTATCGAGAAACATGGTTTTTTAACAAAGGGAGTTAAATGCATGCAAGTTAAGTGTATTTTGAGATCTCACTCGGCCATTTTTAGGGTTCCGTAGCAAACAAGGAACCCTTTTAGTTTCGCCATGTCCGTCCGTCCGTCCTCAATTAATCTCAGAGACCATTAGTGCTAGAAATCTGCAATTTGGCATGGGTATAGACAAAGACCTGGAGAGTGAGATAGGCTACAATTTATCCCGGAAAATCAAAGAGTTCCCACGGGATTTTTTAAAAACCTAATGCCACGCAGACGAAGTCTAGTACTATATAAAAGTAAATACAATACTTACGATAAGTTATTAGCAGCGGGTAGAGCTAACAGCCATCTTGCGCACGCAGCTAGCAGTCTCGCCCCGGCTTCGCACGCGGCGTGTAGCCGCAATGGCGCCGGCGGACATCCGGCCGGCAGTTGTAAAGGCAATTGTAGACTTTCCGCTGTGCTCAGTATGCCCACTTCCTCATCTAGAAGCATTGATAGGCGACATGGCCATACTGATTAACTTTCGCCTATGTTGTCAAATACTGTAATCCTTTTTTACTTGAGTAAGAAGGGTGATAATTTTAGCATTATATGCCTGTATGTTCCAACATAGCGCCTAAACTACTGAGCCAATTTTGATGGATAAGCCGCAATGACGCCGGCGGAAATCCGGCCGGCAATTGTAAAGGCAATTGGAGACTTTCTGCTGCGCTCAGTATGCCAACTTCCTCCCGTAGAAGCATGGATATGTGACACGGCCATACTGATTATCGTCGGCCTGGCTATCGTCGAGGGAGGGAAAAAGGGTACTTCCTGTTGACCTAGAATCATGAAATTTGGCTGGTAGCAATATCTTATAATAGCACATGTAAAGGGAAAAATCCGAAAACTGTGATTGTGTGGTAACATCACAAAAAAGGCGTTTTTTCTTGTACGATGCTACAAGAAATAACGTTTTGCCTTTCGTGTGTGAGTCCGATTTTTAACCGACTTCCAAAAAGGAGGTGGTTCTCAATTCGGCCGGTTTTTTTAAAATTGTAATTAAAAGATCCTCAACTATAGCCATATAGCCTCAAGTAGTACATAGAACTCACTGTCATTTTGCTGCGTATCAGCGGCGTGGAGCGCCGCCAGCGGCACCTCCGGGGGCGTGGCGCCGTACGCTGATTGGAAGTACTCGTTTATTGCCCCTATTGATCAAATACAAAAACATATTTCTTTATTGCGAATCTGGGTACAAAGCAAAATCAAAGTGGGCTCTACAGATTTCAGCCTTAGACTTACCAAACTGTCCCATTTTGAAGAGGTTCTTAGCGAGTTGTGTCTGCAGCATCAGCTGCTGGCGCCGCGCGCCATCGACATCGCCGGGGGTGCCCGCGCCTAAATACGGTGACACTAAAAATAAAAATTAAAATGGCAGTCAATGAGATTGCCGATAGAAGTGGAAACAGGAGGCCCAACTAAAACCTATGTGCCGAATTTTGCGAGAAAACGTCGTTGTTCCGATCCGCACTGAAAATAATGATTAATATATATATATATATATATATATATATATATATATATATATATATATATATATATATATATGGTAATACCAAATTTTTTTTTTAAATAAAATAAAAAAAATCAGCTAAACTTGTAATAAATACAAAAAAACCCGGCCAAGTGCGAGTCAGGCTCGCGCAACGAGGTTTCCGTATTACAGTCGTATTTTTTCGACATTTTGCACGAAAACTGAAAAACTGATGCATAAAAATAAATAAAAATCTGTTTTAAAATGTACAGGTAAAACCCTTTCATAGGATACCCCACTTGATATAGTTATCTGACTTCGAAAATTGAAAATACTAATTATTAGTTCATGACCACTTTTTTGTGTGATGTAACCACAAATTCACGGTTTTCAGATTTTTCCCCTAATGTCTGCTATAAGACCCACCTACCTGCCAAATTTCATAAGTCTAGGTCAACGGGAAGTACCCTGTAGGTTTCTTGACAGACAGACAGACAGACAGACAGACAACAAAGTGATCCTATAAGGGTTCCGTTTTTTCATTTTGAGGTACGGAACCCTAAAAAAGTTGATTTCTCTCACCTGGGTTCCCCTTGTTGATGCCGCAAGCCACGGCGGCCGCGAAGGCGAAGTTGAGCGCGGGCGCGGCCGGCGACACCGCACCGAAACCATCGTTGGGCTCTTCCTTTGGATTTATCTGTGATCATTTCAGGAAAAGATAAAAGATAAAGATTGTTTTATTTGTTCAACTGTCTTATATTAAGTCTAACTCTTCAATAGCTCAACGGGTAACAAGTGGACTGAAAACCGAAAGGTCGGCGGTTCAAGCACCACCCGTTGCACTATTGTCGTACCTACTCCTAGCACAAGCTTTACGCTTAGTTGGAGGGGAAGGGGAATATTAGTCCTGATTAGCATGGCTAATATTCTTTAAAAAAAACTGTTCTGGTAACTATTTAAAAAGCAATTCTACTGCATCAATTTCATATTTTTGTTCTGTTTTATTTAAATTTTTATAGTAAACTAGCTGACCTGGCGAACTTCGTATCGCCTAACACGTCATTCATGTTTTGCCATCCCGGAACCCCTCCACTAACATTTAAACTTTATAGTATGGTATTAAAGTTCAAATTGACAGTATTATTACGAATCTTTTGTATGGAAATATAGAAAGGTATTGTTTTTAGACTTTTTCAGACAATTTTTTAAATTTTTCTCTCTGTAAGAACCATCCTCGTACTTCAAGGAATATTATAAAAAAGAATTAGCGAAATCGGTTCAGCTGTTCTCGAGATTTGAGATCAGCAACACAATCAGCGATTCATTGTTATATATAGAACTAGCTTATGCTCGCGTCTTCGTCCGCGTGGACTACACAAATTTCAAACACCTATTTCACGCCCTTAGAGGTTGAATTTTCAAAAATCCTTTCTTAGCGGATGCCTACGTCATAATAGCTACCTGCATGCCAAATGTCAGCTCGATCCGTCCAGTAGTTTGAGCTGTGCGTTGATAGATCAGTCAGTCAGTCAGTCAGTCAGTCACCTTTTCATTTTATATATTTAGAAGAGAAGACTAGCGACCCGCCCGGCTTCGCATGGGTGCAAAGTAGATACTAATGTGGTGTCATTGAGGTGTCATTGCCTCGGAAACTCTCAGATGAGAGGATTTTTTTCTGACCTAATTCACATTACTTCAATTTTTCTATGGATCTCTAATTTTTAGAGAGTTAAACTATAGCTATAAACCTTCCTCTTGAATCACTCTATCTATTGGTGAAAACCGCATTAAAATCCGTTGCGTAGTTTAAATGATCTACGCGTTCATACATACATACAGACGCGGGAAGCGACTTTATTTTGTACTATGTAGAGATTAATGGAAAAAATGGGAACTTCTCCATTACACCGTTTGTCCACCAGTTCCCGTCTCACCTGCGCTTGTCCCGCCAGCCCGAGCAGCTTAGAGTAGGCGGCCTGCCGGTCGTGCTCCCTCGCCTCTCCCTTGGACTTGTCCACGATCGGCTTCCGCTCGTGTTGGACCGCTGTCCACACAGTGCAAGAATTACTGCTCAATATTACATACAATGTCCAGGGAACATTTTTTAATCCCCGACTCAAGAGAGGTGCTTTAAGTTTAACCAAGGCTATGACATGACAAATTGCTATTGCGCTGGAACCTTGTCTCATTAACGAAAAACATCGAAATGACGTCATTTTGACGTATATTTAAGTATAAATATACCATCAGCTCGATACTTCAGTCTAGAGCTGACGTCACTAAAATGGCGGCCACGCGAATTAGCAATTTGCGGAACTTATACCGTGAATTGGCCAACAAGTCATTGTAAAAAAAATTAAAACAGCTGTCCTGCCAAAAATGAACGGAATGCGGTACAGATAGCTTACATCGGACATAGGCTACTTTTTATCCCGAAAAACAGAGAGAACACGGGATTTTTTAAAACCTAAATCTACGCGGACAAAGTCGTAAGCATTATCTAGTACTCCATGCGAAATCTATTCAGGGATTTAGAAGTTATGGTGGAACAAAGAAACTCACATGAACTCTGAAAAACATTACACTCCTTTTTTTGTGCTGTTAAACGTAAATCTACGCAGACAAATTGAAATAGATTTTTTTGATTCAAATAAACTTTTACTACTTTTTAACTGACTTCCAAAAAGGTGGTTCTCAATTTGGCCCGTTTTTTTGAATGTATGTACATCGATTTTTTGAATGATTTTTCAAATGTACATACCACCAGTTCGGAAAGCCAATTATAGTCAAATAGTAGAACTGATGGAGAGAGCTATGATCAGAGTTTCTCTACGCGATCAAAGGGTTGCAAAGCTGAAGTAGCAATGGGTAGGGCACATAGTTTGGTAATTCGATAGATGTTGGGGTCTCAAGGTGCTGGAATGGCGACCTCGCCAGAAGTCGTCAGTTGGAAGACGTCTTCCAACGTTGCGCCTTCTGGTGCAAGATCGGTGGACGGACTGTGGAGGACTAGGTGGACGGACAACATCAGACGAATTTCAGGGAGCCGCTGGATTCAGGCAGCGCAAGACCATGGCGTGTGGAAGTCCCTACAAGAGACCTATGTCCAGCAGTGGACGTCTATCGTTTGATGATGATGACGAACACATCTGACACTCACAGTCGCTCCGCATGCCACAGGCAAGGCACTTCTGTAGGCGGCAGTACTGGCAGCGATTGCGGTGGTGCTTGGTCACCTCGCAGTTCATGGTGCCGCGGCACTGGTAGCCGAGCTTCTTGCGGATCGAGCGCTTGAAGAAACCCTTGCAGCCTGGAACAGACAATACTACTGATTCTACAAGCAACTATCCCATCGGCGGTCTTCCCACTAGGTTATAACATGGGGTTATTCAAGGGGGCGGACCAACAAATTCCTGAAAGGCCGGCAACGCATCGGCGGTTCCTCTGGTGCTGCAAATGTTCATGGGCGGCGGTAATCACTTAACATCAGGTGACCCGCCTGCTCGTTTGCTCGCAATATCTATTTTTAAAAAAAATAAGGTCGCTACCTTAAGGGGTTGGACTTTCAAAAATCCTTTCTTAGTGGATGTCTACGCTATCTGCATGCCAAATTTCAGCTTGACCCATCCAGTAGTTTGAGCTGTGCATTGATAGATCAGTCAGTCAGTCAGTCAACTTTTCCTTTCATATAATATAGAAAATCTGACTGACTGATCTATCAATGCACAGCTTAAACAACTACACGGATCGGGCTGAAAGGTAAACAGGCGCTGAAGTATGGAAACCATATCCACGGCAGACACAAACCAAATTAAGAAGGTAAGACTTTGGCTTCCTTTTTGAAGGGTCACCAGCTTATGCTCACGCTCACATGATGGACTATGGCCAAACCCTTCTAATTTACGAGCGGAAATTGGTGCTCAGTAGCGTGCCGGCGATGGATTGATCATGATGATGAAGATAGTTATAGACTAGGCAATATTTCACATATCTCACATACCTTCACAGCTTATAGCACCGTAATGTCTGCCCGAAGCCCTGTCGCCACACACTATGCACAGTTCCAGACCTCCCACATCGTTACCTGCTCCATACTTCAGTTCCATGGGGTCTGGCACCTCCATTACAACCTGAAACAAATTGTTACCATGATAAAGGTCAAGTGCTAATCAAGTGCTAAAGTGCAAGTGCATCCTACTAATATTATAAATGTGAAAGTGTGGATGTTTGTATGTTTGTTACTCAATCACGCAAAACTACTGGATTTATTTGGCTGAAATTTGGAATGGAGATTGATTATACCCTGGATAAACACATAGGCTACTTTTTATCCCTGAAAATCAAAGAGTTCCTGCGGAATTTTGAAAAGCGTAAATCCACGCGGACGCGCGCTTCAGCTAGTTGTGAATAAAATACCCTATTGTACTCAAACATAATATACTCTTAGACACACACACACAACATATACTTACATGCCCCTTTTTTAAAATTCAGCTGCTGGAAGCTAGAAGCTCCGTTTTCCGAGGCACAGTTTTTACTAGTTCGGAAAACAGGTGCACATTAATGTTTTTGTAATTATAACTGATTTAAAGTTTTAAAAAAATTAACTAGATAATGCTTGCAAGTCTGTCCATGTGGGTTTAGTTTTTAAAAATGAGAACACCTTTTTTTATTTACCGGGTTAAAATGTACTCTAAGTCCATCTCCAGAAGTTATCGCAGTACCAAGTAGATGGTGCCCACCACTCCATCCAAGTGTACTTACCTTTTTTTTAAAATCTTGTGATAACTCCTCGATTTTCAGGATCAAAAGTAGCCTTTTTCTTTCCCTAGGATGCAAACTATCTCAGTACCAAATTTCGTCAAAACTGGTTTAACAGATAGGCCGTGAAAAAACAGACAGACATACGTTCGTATTTATAATATTAGTGTGGATCAATTTAGCATTGAGGTAATTATTTTATTACTTACCACTAATTTAAAAACCGCGTCTCAAGAGCGCGGAAGAAATAAAAATTACTTGCCTTTCACTTCACAGATACCATTTCAAGTGCTTGGCATTTTGAACTGGTTATTGTAATGTTGTATGTAGGCGGAAGAATTACCATGGAATCATGTTCATTCTAATTTCTAAGCAATATTACAGGACTCGCTTGGTGGTCATTGGACTAGAAAATTTCACTATTCAGCCATTGTGCCTCGATTGAGATCATTGTTTTACATACCTTTTGTTCTAGGAAATGAAGGCTTCACTTGCTCGTTTGGACGCACTTTTGGATCATACTATTGTAATCATAGTTTACTTATAAAATTATCTAGTTTTGGATTGAATCCTTTGCGTGTAATTAATTTAAACGGGAAAATAAACATACATCACGTCACGCACGAACTAAAATAAAAAAAATAAAAAGAATCATAGATTAATAGAAAAGAATGGATGGCGAGGTGAGGTGAACGAATATTTGATTAAAAATTGAAATGTCAAATGTCAACGATGAAGTTCGAAATCGAATGAATGATAGGGATGTACCTTGGCATTATGTTGGAAACTTTACTCTATGGTTGGAAACGTGTTTGTTTCAAGAGCTTATGTATAAACGGCCTAATGGCCTTTTACATGGACCAAACAGAATTTAATCACTTAAAACCAAAGAATTTCTATTCTATTCTCTTTGACATGGACAAGACTCAACTGTCAAGTGTCAACTGTCATGAGTGTCAAGTGTCAATGAGTGTTGTGTTTGTGTCAAAAAAATGTGAAAGAAAAGCGAAAAGCAACCTCGTGTTTATTTAATTCAAGATTTATTTCCTTAAAATTTCCCAATTAATATTTGTATGAATGCTTCATAGTTTAATACAATCATGGCACGAGTTAAAATGGAGAAAATGCTGGAGAGCTTCAACACGCTCACGGATAAACCGGTGAAATACCTAACCGTTCAGAACGATATCAAGGAAGACATTGAAAACTTGGTTAAAAGGTTGTACGATTTCACGAAATCGCAAGAGCAGCGTAGCAAGGTGAAAACTGATCAGGCCTTACAGAAAATCATCGTCAAGGGCTTCGAGGAAGAACAAATATGGCAACAAATTGAGTTGCAAAATTCTCAACGTTGGGACCAGTTCGTTTGGGATGTAGCTAATTGTATGTCTGATACGAAAGATCTAACGTTTCCTATTAAGTTTCCTGAAGAGAATAATGTAGTTGAGATGGAAATAGACGAAAAGAATGCTACAGATTTAGATTCCGAGCTATCTGATGATGAAAACGTGTTACCTGAACAAGTTAGTGCTAAAAAAAGGAAATATAATAAAAGTATCATGTCTAAGCCAAAAGGTAAGGCCTCTATAGTTGACGATCAGTTCTTTAAACTGCAAGATATGGAGACATTCTTGCTAAAAGAGGAAAAGTTAGAAAGTAAGAGTAAAAATGTAGAAGATGATGATGAAGAGTCAGTAGATATGTTTGAGGATTTGGATAGTGATGGGACGGAGGATGGTGGTAAGGAAATGATGTATTCAGACTTTTTTAATGAAACTGAAGATGGTATAAGTGAAAATGGTGATGGGGCAAGTGAAAATGATGGTGAAGCGATTGAACATGAAAATACAAGTAGTGAATATGATGACGAAAATGTTGACATGGAAGTAAATACTACAAAAAAAGATAGAAGAGTCAGATTTGCTCAGCCCGAGTCTGATGACAGTCAATCTGATGACAATAGTGATGTCGCTGATAAAAATGTTAATAGTACAATAGAGAAGGATGAAAAGAAGTCAGAATTTGAGCTAAGACAGCAACGGTTAAAGCAACAGATATCTAAACTAGAAGAGAAAACTTTAACGGAAGCCCCATGGCAGTTAAAAGGAGAAATAGACGCTTCAAAACGCCCACAGAATTCTCTACTCGAAGAAGTACTAGATTTCGACTTAACAACACGACCCCCACCTATAATAACGGAACAAACAACAGTTACTTTAGAAGGCTTGATCATGCAACGGGTTAAAGACAAAGCTTGGGATGATGTCGTTAAAAAAGAGAAACCGGTAGACAACCAGCTTACGTTCAAAAAACCTGAAGTTCTCGACCAATCAAAGAGTAAACTAAGTTTAGCTCAAGTGTATGAAAGCGAGTACTTGAAGCAAAAGCAAGCATCGTCTGGACAAATCGAGGAGGAAAAGGAACCGGAAATTCACGTAGAGATCCGTGATGCGATGTCTAAGTTGTTCTCTAAGTTAGATGCGTTGTGTCACTACCACTATACTCCAAAACCACCGCAAGCTGAGGTTAAAATCGTCAGCAATACACCGGCTATCTCTATGGAGGAGGTGGCTCCAGTTGCTACAAGTGATGCTGCACTGTTAGCTCCAGAAGAAGTTAAGAGGAAGAGAAAAGGTGAGTGAAAATCTGTATAGTCATACTAGATGATTACGACTTACTAAGTTTCGGTCTCTTAAAACCCCATGGGAATAAACACAACCCCACAAAAAAATCTGAACTTTGTATAGATGACTAACTTATGCTCGCGACTTCGTCCGCGTGGGTCAAAAATTTCACATCCCTATTTCACCCCCTTAGAGGTTGAATTTAAAAATCCTTTCTTAACAGATGCCTACGTCATAATAACTATCTGCATGCCCAATCCATCCTGTAGTTTGAGCTGTGTGTTGATAGACAAGTCAGTCAGTCACCTTTTCCTTTTATATATTTCAATCATCAATCAATCAATCAGCCTGTTTGCGTCCACTGCTGGATATAGAGCACGAGCTTCCCAAGAGCACGCCACCACACACGATCCTCCGCCTCCTCATCCACGGCGACCGGGAACTGGGGGCCTTTGTGAGTTGGCGTTGTTCATTGGGAGTATTGCCCATACTGACCACGCTGGGCAGGCGGGTTGGTCAGCGCAGGGCTAGGCTTTTCGCATCAAAGACGCTGCTGTCTGTCCCCGATCTGTGCTATTTAAAGCCTAGCTGTTTGGAATGGATATACCGCCATTCTTCGGTCGTCATATCCTCGTTCGCTAATTGGCAGGGGGCACCGCGTGCAGGTGAGGTTGACAATTGGGGCGCTTAGATGTACTTGCGCCCCCTTACCCCCCCTTTATATATATTTAGATGTTTTTAATTATTAGGTAATAGTACTTTAAACATATTACTTACTACATGTAGTGGCCATTTATAAATTACAAGTTAACACAATATTAACGAGAATAAGTTACAAAAAAAAACAATAGAAATACATAAAAGACATGATTGTGATACTGTATTAGCCGTTTTAAAGAAATAAAAAAAATCTCCTTTCTAGGTGACCTGATGAGCAAACAAGAGAGGAGTCAGACAGACAAAAACAGAGAAAGGAGGAAAAAGAAGAAGTTACAACGGAAGAAAGGCAACGTGGCCAAAGTCACAGAGCACAGAAACACAAGCAAAGGCACGGAGACGAACGACAAGTCTTTGAAGACTTCCAAAGCATTCTTCCAGCAGCTAAACGACAATGCGACCAGTTTGATTAAGAAGTCTAAGAATAAAGGGCAATAAAGGGTGTTTGAGAGTTTAATTGGTTCTTTTACTGCGGTAGTAGTACTACTATGCTGATGTCAGTTGGGCATACTATATACTACTTCCTTCCTCTCTTTCTTTCCTTCGATCTTCCCAGTGACCATGAGTTTTTCAATATTACTGTCGTCCTTTCTTGCGATGTGACCGAAGTACTCTAGCTAGGGTCCAAGGCTTTTGTACCTCAAAAGGAAAAGCGGAACCCTTATAGGATCACTTTGTTGTCTTTCTGTCTGTCTATCTGTCTGTCTGTCCGTCTGTCTATCTGTATGTCTGTCTTTCAAGAAACCTATAGGGTACTTCCCGTTCACCTAGAATAATGAGAGGAAAAATCTGAAAACTGAATTTGTAGTTACATGATTACATCACAAGTAAAAATTAAAATGTGTTCATGAAAAATTGCTATTTTCAACTTTCAAAGTAAGATTACTATATGAAAGGGCTTTACTTATACATTCTAAAACAGATTTTATTAATTTTTAGGCATAATAGTTTTTGAATTATCGTGCAAAATGTCGATAAAATACGATTGCTGTACGGAACCCCTACATAATTATAGATATCTCAGCTTTTCATACCTAGAGCTTGCAAAAGCATGCAATATTAGGTAAGTACTTACCTAACTATTATATTTATAAGACTATTTTGGAGTTTAAACTTAAAAACCATCCCGTGCAAGCTTTTACCTATTAAGTTTAGTTTTGTCGTTAAAAGAGATCGCCGTTTGGTTGCGTCTGTGATACTTCTACAGTAATACGTCTAGGAGAAGACATACGTACAGTACGCAGAAAGTAATGTACATCGGCCTTTAGAATGATATTTCGGCTTTATAGAGCGTTGTCTCTGTCACACATACCTATATGACGTTTTGTCGGTCTCGACGACAGAGACAATGCTCTACAAATCCGCTATCTCCTAAAGGTCGATGTACATTATTATCTGCCGCGTACTGTACCTACCCAGTTCTTACTTCTTATGGTAGGCCAACAAGGCGGGAACATTACTGCTTAGGAGTTTTTTAGTTCTTAGGTACTTCTGAATTTTTGACACAAGGTTTATATTAATTCATCATAATTATGATCAATTCATCGCCATGAGGGCACGCACCTCTAACTTTTCGAAGTTATGTGCGTTTTAAGCAATTAAATATCACTTGCTTTAACGGTGAAGGCAAACATCGTGAGGAAACCTGCATACCTGAGAGTCCTCCATAATGTTCTCAAATGTGTGTGAAGTCTGCCAATCCGCACTGCTCCAGCGCGGCAGACTTTGGCCTAAGCCCTTCTCATTCTGGAAGGAGACTCGTGCTCAATAATGGGCCGGAGATGGGTTGATCAAAATGAACAGCGACATAAAAGATGCTCGCGATATAGGATCCGCTGATCATTACTTTGGCAGTGACGGAGTTACGCGTTATGTCGTCTCGCCATGTGGCGAGGGTCGTTGGTGTCGTGACACTACAGAGCCCGATTAGCTGGGCCGCGGTGTTCGGCGCCACAAACGGCGCTCGCGGCGCGGCGTAATTAGCGCGGGAAAAACTGGCGATATGGCGCGAAACGAATCTGTAGCGCACGGATGCTTAAGAGGTTGGATGCGGTAAGCTAGAAAGGAAAGTTGATATTGGCTTGGCTATGCTCTGCCTTATGAACCACATAAGAAAGCTTAAAGTCACTCAGCGGGCGATGGAGAGAGCTATGTTTGGAGTTTCTCTACGTGATCAAATCAGAAATGAGGAGATCCGTAGGAGAACTAGAGTAACCGACATAGCTCAACGGGTTGCGAAGCTAAAGTGGCAATGGGCAGGGCACATAGTTCGTAAAACCGATAGACGTTGGGGTCCCAATATACTGGAATGGCGACCTAAAGCACTTTATATAGGTATTTTATAATAATTGTCGATTTCCATATTCTGTATTTTACAAATTGTAGGTATGTTACTTATAAGTACTGTTAATTGTAAGTATCTTTGTGTACACATGTTAAGGGTAGTCGCTCTATTGTTTTTGTATTTGGACCATTTATAGTTGCAACCTGTTTTGTGTGCCTTTATAATAAAATAAAATAAAACTGCCTACTCCATATATATTTGATAGTTCGTAGCGCCCGTCTGTAGCAGTTAGTCCCCGCCTAGGAGCAGCAGTAGCAAGTTACGTAACGACGCCGTTACTTTTTAGCTTCACTCTCAAACACTCTCAAATGCTAAATGCCTATGCACTTCTGCCGCTACATCCTTAACAACACCTACATACTAAACTGTATCCACCAAGAAAAATTAGTATACCTAATAGGGCTCTGTTATACATAGCATCATTTGTGATTGGTTGGTGGATCAAAATGGTTAACGCCCACTGAGATTTTTGTCTCTATCATTTGTATGGGATTACCTAACAGAGATGTCCTATACTAAGTTCTCCCCGTATATAAAATGTACCTACCTGTATTATTTCTCATCTCAGTGATTATTATATAAAGGGTCTTACGAAGTACCTACCTAAAATCCACGTCCTTTGTTAGTTTTTAAGTGTAATAACCATTTTTAACCGACTTCAAAAAAGGAGGAGGTTCTCAATTCGTCGGAATCTTTTTTTATTTTTTTTATTTTTATTTTTTATGTATGTTCCCCGATTACTCGAAGGCGCCTGGACCGATTTTGAAAATTCTTTTTTTGTTTGAAAGGGTATACTTCAAAGTTGGTCCCATTTAAATTTGGTGAAGATCTGATGAACATCTTCGAAGATATATACTGGAACTCCTCAACGGATAAGAGTAAATTGCTCGCGATCAGTGTAATAGCTTAGTAAACAGAAGATTTTTAACCAGTCATAGCATAATTCCATGGGGCCACTAAAAATTGTGAAATAAATTTTTTTTACAAAAAAAATAAAAACCGACTTCGATACACAAACACTAAAAATTGAAAAATAATTTAATTTATTACCGAATATATTATGTATACAAGAGTTAATATAGTTGGATAATAATATTTTTTGGGGTCGGTGCCAATGAGGTGCTATTGTGGAGTCTCATAAAAATATGAAATCTAGACGATTCGCGCAGCTACAGCTAATTGGCACCGGCGCCAAAAAGTATTATTATGGAACTATATTAACTCTTGTATACATAATATATTCGGTAATAAATTAAATTATTTTTCAATTTTTAGTGTTTGTGTATCGAAGTCGGTTTTTATTTTTTTTGTAAATTATCGTTTTTAAACTAAAAAAGTAGCTCATTATGATGTGACGTCACATTCCAGTATTTTATAGAATATCGCATACTAAGTGCGCGTTTTCACGTTTGATAAAAAGTTACCTACTGATTTGATTTGACTAGTTGTCAAATACCGTATCGCTTAAAACTTACATAATATTAACTCTGAAAAGTTAGAGGTGCGTGCCTGGGATCGAACCTTGACCTCCTGAGTAGGACACCAACGTCTTGACTCTTGACCACTTGACATCACGGGACAAGTGCCCTAAGCAGAACAATAATCTCTGGCAGAACAAAAGTAAACATAAGAGCGCCCAAATAAAAAGACAGCAATTTGTTCCAAGTGCAACTTGCTTATGAACTATATTAGGCGCCTATATAGCGTGTCATTCCGTCAATTATTGCGTTTATTGACCGAAGCTTCCCCAATTTCGCCGGGTCGCCGCCCGGGTTGTATAAGCAATTAAATTTTTTATTTCAATATCCAGGCAACGAACAAACCGGCTGTGTATTCGGAAAATCTTTTCGTTTCTTTTGTTTTAGACTTTTTATTTAGTTAAGTTTTGCGTGGACGCCTAAATACTATTCAACCTTTTTATAAAACAAAATTAGATAATTTATTATTTCGAATTTTGCAGTAGGACTTCACTTGCAGTTTTAAAATATAGATAGTTGTTTTTAGTACTGCTGTTCCGTACCTCAAAAGCAAATACGGAACCCTTAGGTATAGGATCAATTTGTTGCCTGTCTGTCAAGAAACCTACAGGGTACTTCCCGTGTACCTAGAATCACGAAATTTGGCAGGTAGGTAGATCTTATAGCTGACGCTAGGGGAAAAATCTGAAAACTGTGAATTTGTGGTCACATCACACAAAAAAATTGTTTTGAATAAATAATTAGTATTTTCAACTTATAAAGTAAGATTACTATACCAAGTGGGGTATCATATGAAAGGGCTTTACCTGTACATTCTAAAACTGATTTATATTTCGTGCAAAATGACGATAAAATACGACTGTAGTACGAAACCCTCGGTGCGCGAACCTGATTCGCACTTAGCCGGTTTTTTTTGTAAGGAGAGAGGTCACTGGTGCCTATAGTACAGGGTACTTAGCCTAAATTAGACAGCAGAGATCAATACCGAATTTTACAAAATTAGATTAACCTAAGTATATTTAACTAGATAAATATACAGAGTAGGTCTAAATAGTATTTTAATACACTTTAATAAGTATAATCCACGTCAGTCGGTCACACATGTTTATAATTTGCGCAATTACGTACCACAGCCGAGACTGCGGGTATGTAGAGTTAAGAACGACGAGACAGGTCGCAGAAATGTTTTATTTGCTGTGGCAAAGAGCTACAAACAGAAGATATTTTTACAGTAACTTCAATATTTATAATTTAGTTATAAATACCCTTATTATAAATGCAAAAGTGTGTTTGTTTGTTGGTTTATTGGTTTGTCCTTCAATCACGTCGCAACGGAGCAACGCGAACGGATCGACGTGATTTTTTACATGGGTATAGTTAAAGACCTGGAGCGTGACATTAGGCCCTCCAGGCCGCCGTTTTAACCACTACACTATCACGTCTTTTTAAATTGATTAAAAGGAGCTACCTATTGTTATGAAAAAAAACTTTGAAACATAATATTTTAATGTAGATAACGGTTACATACCACGATTAATTTCGATCAATGTCCCGTCGTGACTACGACCCGTGCAATTGGGTTGAAATATAGACAAATAAAAACGTGAAATCAATCGTGGTATACACCCGTTATCTACATTAAAATATGTCGTTATACCACGAAATAAGCTTAAAAACTTTGAAAGACCTGCCACCTCTAGGATTTAGTATGTCTGTATAAAGCCAGCATCGGAGTGCAGCAGACAAATAAATTGAGGCGCGCGATAAGCACAGCATAAATCAGCGGAAAAACGACGCGAGCTCTGTGTGCCACCGGCTTTATGATAGCCCGCGCACTTGCCGCCCACGGCCTAAGTGCAGATAACAGCTTTTGCTAAGATGTGATCCTTCTCATTTTTTGAGCACACAGTTTCATTAAAATACTATTTAAGTACTAGCGGATGCCCGCGACTTCGTCCGCGTAGAATTAGGTTTTTAAAACCCCGTGGGAACTCTTTGATTTTCCGGGATAAAAAGAAGCCTATGTCACTCTCCAGGTCTTTATCTATACCCATGCAAATATCACGTCAATCCGTTGCTCCGTTGCGACGTGATTGAAGGACAAACCAACAAACAAACACACTTTTGCATTTATAATAATTAGTAAGGGTACTGATTTAGATGATTCAAATGCGATGATGAAGCGTCGGCGTTGATTTCGGTTTTTGAAAATCCCGTGCGTAACTTTTCGTTTTTTATACCGGTAACTCCTCGATTTTGCGTTATATGCTTATATTTATTACATGTATGCTTATATTATATCGGATACGAGATGTAAGCTATCTTTGTATGTACAAAATGCCTGCGATTTCGTCCATGTGGATTTAGATTTTTCAAAAAATGATAGGCAATAAAAAATATTATACCAAAGATCATACAACCAATATCCTACACCTAATTTGCTAAAAGTCCTCGGACTGATCGCAAATCACAAAATTAAAAAAAAAAAAAAGATGATACAAGATGTTTGCCCGTTACGAGCGTGCTACGATTGTGCTACGCGCTACGGACGCTGCTACGCGTAGGGTCTTACGGCCTTTATAATTTTTGGAAGCTTTTTATTTTTTAGCGAGTTGGATTCGGCGGCTGACCTCTTTCTCGAAATTGGACCTACCTGACTGGACTGTGTGTCCTATGTGTATACATACTCGCCTACAATTTCGAAAAAAGACTTTTATGAACATTCTAGGTCACACGTAGTAAGAAAATGGAAAAAAAACTTCTTGAAAATTCGCTCAAAAGCCTTTCTCGCTTAAACGGGAAATATATGTTTAACGCGGGGACAAGGGGCGCATAAGAAAATTGCAATTTGCCACTGCGCATTAAAATGGGTGGAGAATTTGTGAATATTGGATAGGAATTTATATTACGTGTAACCGCCGGGATCGTGGGGTCTTGCAGAGCTAAGAACCATATAGAATAACTAGGCTATAAAGTGAAGTACATTATGATTTTAGACCTCGTCCTTTTCGCATTGATATTTAAAAAGGAATGTTAGGGGACAAGATGGTACCTCATGATCAAGTGGTGTTTTGGAATAAAGGCAAATTAATAGTCAAAGCCATTTATTCAAAACTAGATAATATTGCCCGCGACTTCGTCCGCGTGGATTTAGGTTTTGAAAATCCCGTGGGAACTTTTGATTTTCCAGGACAAAAAGTAGCCTATCCGTAGTAGACCGTCCGCGTCCCCGGGATGCAAGGTAACTCAGTACCAAATTTCGTAAAAACCATTTAAACGCATGTTTCTTTCACCTGGGATCACCACGATTTAGGAATGCAATTCCTTGCAGCATCCACATCAGTGTTATACCCATAGAATACCTAATAGAATTTTAAAATAATTCTTATATAGATTTTTTTTCAAAAAGTTTTCAATAGCAGCTGCTATAATAATAAAGAAACTCAATACGTTCATACATGAATTCTGAAAACATTACACTGCTTTTTAGGTAGTCGTGTAAAAAATGGGGTTTCCGAAGGTTGTTAAGTCTATGTCATACAAGATTATCTTTTGATGTAGCGTTGCGGTGCAAACTGCAAACTCGACAATTTATTGGTTATCTCCACGTGACGCAAACATGTCGTGTTTTTATTGCTAGCACCATTTGACTACAATCTCACTTGATAGTGAGTGACGATGTACTAAATCAGTCACAAAGGCACAGCAGATTGATCTAGATCTTCTCTATAATATAAAAATGAATCACTAAATGTGTTGCTCATCGCAAATCTCGAGATCAGTACCTTAAATGCCTTGTTTTAAAGCTCAAGTTTGTCTACACTTCTACAGCCAGTGCTCCAAGCGGAAACATTGCGAAATTAAAATCAGTGGCATTGAATATTTGACTTCAATTCAAGGCTGTTTAGGTCCATTTTACTGTAACGCGGAAGTATTTCGACTCTCGAATTTGGTTTCGTTTGGTGAGACGTAAAATCTTGTACTACAGGTACAGCTGAACCGATTTCGCTAATTCTTTTTTTATAATATTCCTTGAAGTACGAGGATGGTTTTTACGGAGAGAAAAAATTTAAAAAATTGAATCGACTGTTAGGCGGAACGAAGTTCGCCAGGGCAGCTAGTTTAATATATTTATATCTAACGCTGTCCATACACGATCAAGTTTACCGTGTCCGTCAAGTTTGCAGCGAATTTAAAGCGCGCCGGTCCAGCCAATTGATAGTGATGCAAACTGATAGCCATACACCGGTAAGTTTACATGACACCACTTCAAGTCCGTTGCAAACTTGACGGTGAATTTGATTGTGTATGGCCAGTGTAAGAGTCTGGTTTGACTTACTCTCCTAACTTGCCTTTATAATATACTCATCCACAGAAAAAACTTGATCTGATTGTCAAGCGCAAGCCTACCTCAAAATAACCTTTGCATCTTAATGTGAGGTTTAACGTGTCGGAAGGATGGAAAATGAATTTTAAAGGGGGAAGACCCCTCTACTAGGGGGGGTGGATGACATCAAAAGAGTCGCAAGGAGCCGCTGGATACAGGCGGCGCAAGATATTGGCGTGAGTATTTCCCTACAAGAGACCTATGTCCTGCAGTAGACGTCTATCGTTTGCTAATTGTGATGATGATAATTAAACCAATTTACATCCAATATTGTAACGAGAGTCATTAAAATAGGCATCGTAGTGTCGTTAGCGGTAATAGTCGAATAGCCATAACCAATAGTTGTCGCGTAGATAACAGCTATCTCGCACATAAACAAGCGCGGCCGATATTAAAAACGACTAACTGCATCGACGCCGCGGGCGAGAGGACCGGGTTTTATATTTTACTTACTTGTTTTTTTTTAATAATTTACAGTAAAAAATTCACTTGCCAGCGAGTGATGATGCAGCCTAAGATGCTCCGCACTTGCCTAGAAAATGCCTATTCAATCTTGCTAACTTATTTACTGTATATACCTTCAGGTACCCATATAAAGTGGAGGGAAAAACTGATGTCGGAGGGGCACTTCATATCCTAACTGTTCGAATTAAACATGAAGAGGCAAACTGCTTCGTACATGTCCGTGGAATTTCGACATGCCTTGCGGTACGATAGTTGAAAGGTGAAGAAGGAACTAGGTCAAAAAATTCTTGGGCACATTCTCCGAAATACATACTATAGATTATAGACAGTTGTCGCGTAGATAACAGCTATCTCGCACATAAACAAGCGCCGGCGATATCAAAAACGACTAACTGCATCGACGCCGCGGGCGAGAGGACCGGGTTTTTATTTTCGTTCGAAATTATCGGGAATACGACTTTAAATCAGTAATATTTCGTATACGGGAAAACGCCTCTGTTAAAAATACAGTAGTGTACCAGTACGCAGCAGAAAATAACGTACATCGACCTTTAGAATGAGATTTCGGCTTTGTAGAGCGTTGTCTCGGCCACTCATAGCTGTGACGTTTTGTCGGTCTCAACGACAAAGACAACGCTTTACAAAACCACTATCTCTTTCTAAAGGTCGATATATGTACATTATTTTCTGCCGCGTACGGTAATGTAAATTATCTCTTTGTGATAAACAGTGAAGCTGTGATAGCCTAGTGGCTAGAACGTTCGCTTCCTCATCGGAGGTCGGAGGTTCGATCCCGGGCACGGACCTCTAACTTTTCGGAGTTATGTGCGTTTTAAGTAATTAAATATCACTTGCTTTAGCGGTAAAGAAAAACATCGTGAGGAAACCTGCATGCCTGAGAGTTCTCCATAATGTTCAAAGGTGTGTGAAGTCTGTCAATTCGCACTTGGCCAGCGTGGTAGATCATGGCCAAGACCCTTCTCACTCTGAAAGGAGCTCGTGCTCTGTAGTGGGCCGGTATACCAAACAGATCCGCACTGGGAATCGAACCTGGGTTCTTTCGTATGCCGGAAAGGTCGTCAAAAAGAAAATTCCTCCTTCAGTAAATCAGGAACGTAACCTTATACATCCTCTCGTACGATCCGAAACGTGAAGTGAAAATCAAATCTTTATTGTACATCCCAAGATGACAATATCATATTGGTAACAGATAGGACAATAAGGTCCGAAAATTGTGACAACCTCCCTGACGCAGTGGTGGGCACTGTGGCCTTATGAGAGTTCCCGAGTTCGATTTCTGACAAGGCAATTTTTTTTATTTCTTTATTTTTAGGGTTCCGTTCATAGGGTTCCGAAAAAAAAGGATTCGTATAGGATCACTTCATTGTCTGTCTGTCTTTCTATCTGAAACCTATAAGTAGAGTACTTCTGGTTGACCTAAAACATGAAATTTCGCAGATAGCAATATCGTACTATAGCACACGTAAAGAAAAAAATCCGAAAACCGTAAGTTCCATGACAAAAAAATAATTGTTTGTACACAGTTGCGCGGAGTCCTTCGTGTGCGAGTCCGACTCGCACTTGGCCGTTGTTGGAGGCTCGCTTTTTTACTCTTTCGGGGTAACTTTTCCGTGGTAAGTAATCACATAGTTTAAACACTAAAATAGGTGAAATAATATTTTAAATCGGATGGGTAGTTTCAGAGGCTACCTCCAAACTTACAAACTTTATCCTTTTATTACAAACAAGCTTATTCCCGTGACCTCGTTCGCGTGGGCTACAGAAGTTTCAAACCCCTATTTTACCCCCTTAGGGCTTGGACTTTTAAAAATCCTTTCTTAGCGGATGTCTACGTCATAATATTTTCTGCATGCCAAATTTCAGCCCAATCCGTTCAGTAGTTTGAGTTGTGCGTTGATAGATCAGTCAGTCAGTCAGCTTTTTTTTTTTTAAATACGTATACAGAAGAGAAACAACTACCTCTGTAACCAATAGCCGCTCTAAAATGCAAGTAAATCTCATTATTTAAGCCAAATGCACACTCGCAAGTGAATAATTTAGCCCCGCTCTCTGTTCTCGGCCTAATATAATATACGGGCACGGATTTTGAGTCTCTTAGTTGTGTTATATTAGATTTACTACTCTGTGATTATTTACAGAGAAACTTGTGTCGCAGAGACATTCTTTTAAGTTTAGGTAAAAAAACTTTTTTAAAATAAAAGATTTTTTTAATATTCATACTTACAAGTCGTAAAAAAAAAAAAAAAAACACGACTGCCCTGCCAAAAAACGAGCTAAAAAGTTTCACATGTCAAAAATGAGGCCATAATTACTTAGGTACCTACCTACCTTTTTTTCTTAAAAAAATTATGCTACTCATCTTGATGTAAGGTCAAATAGTTGGCAGCACTGTCTCTATCGTTTACATAACGATAACCCATACATTCAAATCAGTTCAGGCATTTCGCTCTCATAGTTGTTAAGACGTCAATCTCCTAGGGTCTGGGGTTTGATCCCGGGTATGCTCTATCTTTTCGGAGCTATGTACGTTTTAAGCAATTATAAATATCACTTGCTTTTACGTAGAAGGAAAATATCGTGAGGAAACCTGCATGCCTGAGAGATCTCCATAATGTTCCCAAAGATGTGTGAAGGCTGCCAATCCACGCTTGGTCAGCATTCTCAGTAGTGAGCCAGCGATAATGATACTTAATGATGAATGAGAGCAAATAATATGATACAGGGAGAGAAATGTTTAACTACGAATTGAAAATGGCTGAAATTCTCTGTTAAAATATACTCTGTGGCCGGAACAGGGTGCTCAGTAGTGAGCCAGCGATGGGTTTTCATGATGATAATGATGAATGAGAGCAAATATGACACAGGGAGATAGGTGAAGAACTATGAATCAAAATGGCTGGAATTCTCTGTAAAAATATACCCTGTGGCCAGAACAGCGGAACGTACAGTAATATCCTCCCCCCCCCTCCCTAACACTAATCAGCTTCAAATAAATTATCTGTGCGCGCCTTTAGTTTAATGCCTTAAGTGCACTGCGGAATCGGTTAAATTAATTTTGCCTTTTGCCTTGCCTAGAGCTTATACGCCTCGAGCTACGAGGTTACATCTAGGTCCTTGTGAAGCTACGTAAGAATGCCTATGTAAGTAATTCTATATCTGTCTTCTTGTATACTACTTTTATCACCATGATCAACCCATCGCCGGCTCACTACAGAGCGCGGGTCTCCTCTCCTTGGGAAGGGTTTTGGTCATAGTCTACCACGCTGACCATGTGCGGATTGGTAGACTTCACACACCTATGAAAACATTATGGAGAACTCTCAGGCATGCAGGTTTCCTCGTGATGTTTTCCTTCACCGTTAAAGCCAGTGATATTTAATTTCTTAAAACGCACATAACTCCGAAAAGTCGAAGATCGAACCCTCGACCTTCGACTAGAAGGTCTGAAGACTTTATCTGAATCAGTTCCCCTATTTTAAATGCGAAAGTGTGTTTGTTTGTTGGTTTGTTGGTTTATCCTTCAATCACGTCGCAACGGTGCAATGGATTGACGCGATTTTTTGCATGGGTATAGATAAAGACCTGGAGAGTGACATAGGCTACTTTTTATACCGGAAAATCAAAGAGGTCCGACGGGATTTAAAAAAAAACCTAATTCCACGCGGACGAAGTCGCGGGCATCAGCTAGTTTATTATAATACCTTTATATTTGTTCAGCCTGGGGCGTTGTCCATCACTTTTGGTTATTCCTGACCTCCTTGGAACATGAACGGCCGTCCCAAAATATTGGCATCTCACCCTAGCTCAGGGTCAATATACTAACTTACGATATGTAAATAGTTCTAAGTAGAATCCATGTTTCTAACCTTTTATTTACATTTTGTTAGGACTAAAGTATTTCGATAAATATTTATATGTTTTGCACGCGAGTTTACCCGCGTGGTTTTGGTTTGTTAAAAAATATGTGGAAACTGTTTGATTTTAGGAGATAAAAAGTGTTTTTTATCATTTTCCAGAATACAAGCTATAACGTGATAATTCCATCAAGATAGGTTCAGCGGTTGAGCTTGCTACAGGTAAAAAACAGATATACACTTTCGCATATTTTATCTGTGTATGAAGCTATTTATTTTAGTATTTCCGCCCTAGATAACGATTTGGTATGCATTTAGATTTTTAGATAATATTGTAAAACTTTTCCAGAGCTCTATCTAAAATCGATGGTAAATTCATTGTTTACAGAGAGATTCAAGACGGAATAAAAACTTTCTAAAATCCTATATTTTAAATGGACAGAGTCTCTTTAAAATCAAGTATAAACTTTTTGATTTAATATCACTCTCCACCTCCAGTTCTTTAAATGAACTGGAGAACACACCACAAAAAATCACATCGATCGGTTGTTCCGTTGCGAAGAGATTGACGGACAAACCAACAAACAAACACATTTTCCTATTTTATATTAAAGAGTAGTAAAGTAGTAGTTATTAAAGCATTTACAATTACCTACGAATAGTTCTACAAGAAAACAGGTCTACGATGCTTTACAAGGCCTACAAACTTAAAAACCCATTAAAAACCAAACGACAGTTAAAAGTAACTTTTATGCGCTACTAAAATGCAACCAAAAGAATTAAAAACCATAAATCCCAAAGATACCAACCCAACCAAAAAAAAAATTACTAAGAAAAAAAATCTGCCCAAATAGCTACGCCGATCCGCCCAAGATGTGTTTTCAACGCACACATACAAGTAACACACACACATGCCTACTACGTGACATTTATAGACGCGTCAGCTGAAAAACATGGACAAGCGAAAATAGGCTTTAATATCAAAGGTATAAAAGATAACCGATACAGTAGTAAGTTCGATAAATTAGGATATTTCAAAAGTCGAATACAACACTTGAAATTTTTTCGCTACTAAACAAATTTGAACCCTACATTTAAGAAGCCAAGGTTGGTTTTTATTTGGGTGCTTGTAAAAGATATGTCATGTCTATGTTCCGAATGCGAAAGAGCTTTCCGAGGGGATCCGAGCGCGTACCGATCGGGTCCGAGCGGCGCCGAGACGCAGCGAGCGCCGCGAATGCATTACGACGTTGTGGTTTAGGGTTGGCACGTCGGAAAATCTTTGGATTTTTTAATTTTTTTTTAATTTATAGACTAGCGCTAAAACTGCAATCAGACCTGCTGGCAAGTGATAATACAGCTTAGGTGCCATCTCCACGGACGAGAGGATCACGGAGTCTCGCTGTGCCACCAAATTCGATACAACTCTTATTAACAGCATATTTTAATGTATCAAACGGGTACATACCACGATCAATTTTTGTTTTTATTTGTCGATATTTCAACCCAACTGCACGGGTCGTGGTCACGACGGGACTGCGATGCTGCGAAAGATGAAGGTCAAGGGCAGTAGCGAACTACCCACTTTCTTGTTCTTTTCGCTGGAACTTCACGAGCTGTCCGGCAAAATACACTCACAACGTCACTATTAACTTGTGAGTGTATTTTGCCGGACAGCTCGTAAAGTTCCAGCGAAAAGAACCCTTGACAGCTCGAACTTCGTCTCTCGCAGCACCGCAGTCCCGTCGTGACCACGACCCGTGCTATTGGGTTGAAATATCGACAAATAAAAACAAAAATTAATCGTGGTATGTACCCGTTTTATACATTAAAATATGTCGCTAAACCACGAAATAAGCTTAAAATTTTATTAACAGTATCTAAAGAAATATAACTCTCATTTAAAGACGGTTTTACACTTGGAACCATAACGCATGCCAAAATACTTCAATACAATAAAACAGTCACACACTCTCAATGTTGTGCTCAATGTCAATTACTTACATTAAGAATTTTCTTTGGATATTGTCATTACTGTCACTCAAAAATTAAAATAAAACACGTACTTTAATTTTTGAGTAATTTTTAATAAACTGCACCTACCGCGGAACATTGTGCACTGTGCCATTTATAAAGATTTACGTATCCTTAAACATTGTTAGTTATGAAGATTTATTAAAATCTATTTCATCATTACATTAATTTATAAAATACATTCGTGTGGACGAACTTCTGAAATGAATACCAAGCTGAAATAATATGTTATATGACTGAATTACATAATATCCAATCAAAATAACAAACGTGGAAAAATAACAAATCAAAATTACCAATTCCAATTACCAATTTCAATATGATGTTTTCGTTTTCCCCATGGAAAACTCGTAGGTACCAGCCCTAATGTTCAGGGGGGGTGGGGTAGGCGGTGACGCGGGCGAGGGTGGGGGGCGGATGGAAGCGAGCAGCAAGCTCAGTCCGCCGCGGCGCGCCGCGCAGCTCGCACGCGATATGCGCGCCCTCTAGCGTATTATGTTCCTCCCCGACCTGCCGCGAGCCTGCATGGTGGACGACGTAGCGACGTACCTGCAAGCGCCCTCCTCGGGACAGGTGGCTACAATATATTAACAACAGCCCATATGTAATTAACAATGATCATATTAACAGATGTTGTGAGCTACTGTCGCTTACCTACGCCGCGACCGCCGCCCGGATATTTTCGGGTCGACCGTTTTCGCCTCGCAAGCCGAGTTTCGAGTTCAGCACGTGAATGTGCTTGGGTGATTACTAAGCTGCCGAAGGTACTGTAAATTACAGAAAAAAAAACTGAAAAAATATAAAATTTCATTGATACAAAATATAAGTTTATAGACGCAGTCTCATGATAATTTTATTAAAAATTCTCAATTGGTGCTATAAATATTATATTATTTGCGTCTTATAATGTAATTACGAAAAAAAATAAAGATAAAAAAAATTAAAATAAGTTTTATGGTGCTTGGATATCTGAGAGGTTGAAAAAGGTACTGAAAATTTTAAAATATATACCAACCTAACAATAGTTTATTTATTATCTACATAAACATTACGATTATATAAAACCAATATAAAAAGTTATTAAAAAATAAAATACTCAGTGCTTGGATGTTCGAGTTAGAAATGATTCTGGTAAATTAAAACAACGTAAATTATAACGAAATTCAAAAAGATTCAAACACTACAATAAATAAAGAAATTTAAAAGTGCTGGGATTAATAAAAAAGCTGTTAAATTATAAATAAATAAATTAATGAACATTGTAAACAAGGTAGGTACTTACTATCTGTCGCAACTACAAGATTTGATGATTATAAAAATCAATTTAAAGGTGCTTGGATGATGAAAATGTTACTCAAGGCACTTAAATTATTTAAATAAAAATATCGCACAAAATGGTTTGAAATTTTAATTGATCAATAATGTCAACACGCATTAAAAAAAGGTACACTTCAAAATATCTTCACTGTGCTTGGATGTAGATAAAACGTGATATTTTGAGGTTATGTACGAAATTGAGCTGAGCTGGGTGGTCAGAGATTTCGGAGTGGAAATAAAATTAAAAAATGTACTCTATTAATTAATAAACTTGAAAATAGAAATATTTTTGAAAATACGCAGTTTTAATGGTTTTTATTAGCTCATATTCATATTTAAAAGGAAACTGACTGATATATGAAAGCTCAGTTGGTACGCTTAAAACACACAGACATCCTATCAATAAGTTATAATTTATTATAAAATCAACGGCAAAAATCTGAGGTTTAGTATGCCTATGAAACTAAAGGTTTTCTATGTATATCAATTAGCTAATATATTTATGATATACGTATTATATACAAATACATACTACCGATATATCAATTAATATATATATTATTTATAACGATACATAGGATGAGTCCTTACACATTATCATATATGCAATATAATGCATATATGTAAAAAATCAATATATTATATCGTTATACATAAATAACGATCACATATATATATGACATACTGCTTATATATGTATATCTACTTAAACATAATAAGTATACGAACCGAAGTTTGTAAACAGATCAATAATCGCAATATAGTGGCTCCAGCAAAGTTCAGGAGCTTTGCCGCAAGCTCTCTCTCCGATAGTGGGTTAAATACGTCTTTTACCACATAAAACACTAGCTTATGGTCGTGACTTCGTCCGCGTGGACTACACAAATTTCAAACCCCTATTGCACCCCGTTAGGTGTTGATTTTTCAAAAATCCTTTCTTAGCGGATGCCTACGTCATAATAGCTATCTGCATGCCAAATTTCAGCCCGATCCGTTCAGTAATTTGAGCTGTGCGTTAATAGATCAGTCAGTCAGTCAGTCACCTTTTCCTTTTATATATTTAGATTAGCTATTCCTGCGACTTCGGTTGGATTTTTTGAGGAAATTGTAAATATATAAAAGGTAAAGATGACTGAATAATTGACTTATCTATCAAAGCACATCTCAAACTACTTAAGAAAGGATTTTTGAAAATTCAACCCCAAGGGGGTAAAATACATAAAATTTGTGTAATACATGGGGAAGAAGTCGCGGACATAAGCTATGGATATGTATAATGATAAATAATACTAGCTTTTTCCACGTCTTCGATTGGATTTTTTTAGGAAATATTATTAGTACATGATAATTCAATGATGGGATTTAGGTTTATTAGGATCCCATTAGGATATCTCAAAATTCTTTAGAGATAAGGAGGAGATTGAACCTCTGACCCCGAGGAATAGGAGGCCTACACGACGTTTTAGTCTAGTGCTTATTAAATCCAAGTTTCCTCCTATGAAAGCCTAGTAAGTAGTTATTATTGCTTTGTGCGTGACGTGTATAAGACAATTTAGCTGATGCCCGCGACTTCTACTCCGTGCATTTAGGTATCAAAATCCCGTAGGAACTCTTTGATTATCCGGGATAAAAAGTAGCCTATATCCTTCCCCGGGATGCAAGCTATCGCTGTACCAAATTTCGTCAAAATCAGTTGAACGAATGGGCCGTGAAAGCCTTGCAGACAGACGGACAGACAGACAGACATACTCTTTGATTTCCCGGGATAAAAGTAGCCGATATCTCTCCAGGTCTTTAACTATATGCATATGCAAAAAAACACGTTGATCCGATGCTCTTCAGCATGATTGAAGGACAAACCAACAAAAAACACACTTTCGCATTTATTATATGAAGTAGTCATGCACAGTGTAAGAAGATAAAAGAGAAAGATTTTGTAGTCAAATAAACTTTTATAAAATCAAATCTAGTGAATCTACCATTTTTCTGGTTCATATTATGATAAAGTATATTAAAATATAATTCAATTCTCCTAGCAACTCAATCTCTTTCTATTTATTATGCAGATTTATTAGCAGTGTGAATATTATTTTTCTTGGTAGGGGGCATGTTAAGTCGCTGCTGTCAAATTAGCTAAGTTTCCTTCTCTCTCGCACACTAACATTTTCAATGATTGTTAAAGAATCAGAACTTTTGACAAATGTGGCTCGGCTAAGTCCTAACTAATAATTACAGATCTACAATAACAATACCTACTAATAACAGATCTATAAAAAAAAAAAACAAAACAATTACGTTAATTCTAGACATATTATTTTTACGTAATATAATTACTTAGTTTTGAAAATACTGAATGATTACTGAATGTTTTTCAGTTTTCACTATGAAATACTACTGATATTACAATAAAAATATTTCTAAACTGAACGTAATTTTTAACCGACTTCCAAAAAGGAGGTGGTTCTCAATTCGGCCCGTTTTTTTCGACCTTTTTTAATGTATTATTGGCCGACTTTCATAATAATGAGGAAGTTTCAGGGATAAGCTTCAATGAAATTTTCATAGATGTCTCTTGAATACTCACTTGAATATTTCACATAGGTCGCCACGAAACAGGAAAAATACTATCTATGCCACAGATCTATGCCTTTTAGAATTTAGTGCGTAACCGCCCTTAGGTACGTAAATATGTCATTGATTGACATGACATAAATTCTAAAAGGCATAATTCTGTGGCATAGATAGTATTTTTCCTCTTTCGTGGCGACCTATGTGAAATATTCAAGTGAGTATTCAAGAGACATCTATGAAAATTTTATTGAAGCTTGTCCCTGAAACTTCCTCACTGAAAATGTAAGAATGTGCAAGAGAGAAGGAATAGCACCTAAAGTAAATCACAATATACTGACTGACATCAGTAAAGTTCAGCAGCTTTCGTCCGAGATTCTGTATAATACACATAAAACATTATGCGATGTTTTCTCCGAGCTTATTTCTCTTACGTCTTGTTTTTCACGACAAGACAAGCCTGAATTATTGTACTTTATTGTTCTTTATACCCTGATTGGCAATTTACGAAATAATAAATTAGATAAGGCAAACAATTCGGGTAATTGTTTGAAGGTTTTACAAAAATACCAATACATTTATAGCCTAGTTAAATTAAATATTCAAGTTTACTATAATTCGCATAGAGCTGAAATGTATGAATGTTTGGAACATCATTATAAATATATTTTAATGTATATAACGGGTAAATAACACGATTAAATTTTGTTTTTATTTGTCGATATTTCAACCCAATTTCACGGGTCGTGGTTTAACGACATATTTTAATGTAGATATATAACGGGTTATAATGGGTTGAAATATCGACAAATAAAAACAAAAAATAATCGTGGTATGTACCCGTTATATACATTAAAATATGTCGTTAAACCACGAAATAAGCTAAAAATCATCATTATAAATGAAAAAAGTGAAAAGTTCCCATCGATATATATGTCGGATATGCAAAAAAAATAATTCAAGGTCAAAGCTCGCAAATATGAGTTTTTTGCGTTTTTCAGCCAAACGGTAAGTTTCATCATAAAAATTTGTCGGACCAAATTGTAGATCATGCAATTATCTATTAAATTGTCTTTACACTTTTTTTCTCAGATTCACCGTTTCAGAGAAATTACGATAATATTCTTAAATCTTAAAACTAAAATCCACGCGTCTAGTAATCTAATTTATTAACTTTATCTAATCTAAGCTAAGCTTTATTCTTTAAGGTTCAAGGTGCTATTCCGCAAAATTAAAGTTTTTCCGCAATTTCTAAAGAAAAATGATATTTTTTTCCCCGCGGTCTCTACAAGGTCTCTACTTACATTGTAGCGTAGCACCGCACTGTAGTACCACAGTATAAAGAGAGAGACAGTAGTCCGACGCCTTTGATGTCGTGGTAAATGACAGCCATATGACTACCCTTCAACGTAGGTCATAACTATAGCACGCGACAGGACGAGATGGCAATCGGGGTAATCCGCTCACCCGCACATCACCCGCGCTCGCCCGCACTAGGTTAGCACGGGGACTTTGCTGGTGTGCGGGGCGTCCACACCCCGATTGCCATTAAGATTCACGTAGGTTTAAATAATAAATGAATTTACAATTTTTTTGGACCTAGCCCAATACACTACCTACATTAAGGTTTTAACGCACGTGGTTTAGGTAAACAGAGTATACTAGCTGATGCCCACGACTTCGTTCGCGTGGATTTCGTGGGAACTCTTTGATTTTCCGGGGTATATAGTAGCCTATGTCACTCTCCAGGTCTTTAACTAAGTATAGTATACCCATGCAAAAAATCACGTCAATCGGTTGCTCCGTTGCGACGTGATTGAAGGACTGACCAACAAACAAACACACTTTCGCATTTATAATATGGGTACTGCTACAACCTTTGCAATAGTCAGTTAGTCTTTAGCAGCTAAACCGCCAGATTCTGCTGGGTGAAATTTTCGGAAATCCATTTTACGGGGGTGTACGTTACGTTAGAAAACCTAGGTTTTCCAGCCCAGCGGCATGTCATGAGAGAGAAAGGCATCATTTTCGAAAAAAATAACAGACAAACTTAATATAGTAATTTGTCTGGTGGGAGGCTTCGGTCGTGGCTAGTTACCAACCTACCGGCAAAGCCGTGCCGCCAAGCAATTAAGTGTTCCGGTACGATGCCGCGTAGAAACCAAAGGGGTGTGGGGTGGGTTTCATAAAAAAATTGCCATACCCCTTCCAGGTTAGCCCGCTTTCATCTTAGACTGCATCATCACTTACCACCAGGTGAGATTGCAGTCAAGGGCTAACTTGTATCTGAATAAATAAAAAAACAGAGGATATTTCATAAATCAATCAATCAATAAACTGATATAGACTCCAAAACTTTTTTTAATTATAGGTCCACTAGATGATGCCGTAGGTTTTTAAAAATCCTGTGGTCTCGGTAAATCTTTGATTTTCCGGAATGAAAATGTCCTATGTCCTTTCCCGGGATACAAGCTATCTCTGTACCGAATTTTGTCAAAGTCGGTTGAACGTTTGGGCCGTGAAAGGCTAGCAGATAGACAGACAGACACATTTTCGCATTTAAAATAATACTATGGATGTTGCTAAAATAAGTGTAAAATCAATAAAATAAATGAGTCTTGCACCAAATCCGCCATTCCGCCATAGACGCAAGAACCCTATAAAGATTTTCGGCACATCCCGACTGCAGATATCCGAGTGCGGGACGGCACGGCGCGGCATGGACTGCAGTAACTTATTCCCACCATATTGATTTTATACCACTTTCAATTATTTTTCTTCAGATTCTAAGTTAAGGGGTCTCAAATCTTCGCCAACAAAAATTAGAGGTATTTCCAAACCCCATACTGAATTGCATTTGAATGTTAAATTTTCAAAAATCCTTTCGTAGCGGATGCCTACGTCATAATAGCTATCTGCACGCCAAATTTCAGCCCGATTCGTCCAGGACTTTCAGCTGTGCGTTGATAGATCAGTCAGTCAGTCAGTCAGTCAGTCACCTTTTCCTTTTATATATTTAGAAATACTTATAAACCAAATCATCATTGACGACCTCCCTGGCGCAGTCGTGAGCGCTGTGGTCTTATTAGTGGGCGGTCCCGGGTTCGATTCCTGGCAGGGGTTTGGAATTTTATAATTTCTAAAGTTCTGGTCTGGTCTGGTGGGAGGCTTCGGCCGTGGCTAGTTACCACCCTACCGGCAAAGCCGTGCCGTCAAGCGATTTAGCGTTCCGGTACGATGCCGTGTAGAAACCAAAGGGGTACGGGTTT
This sequence comes from Maniola hyperantus, assembly GCF_902806685.2. Lineage (NCBI taxonomy): Eukaryota > Metazoa > Arthropoda > Insecta > Lepidoptera > Nymphalidae > Maniola > Maniola hyperantus. The sequence continues at coordinate 1,059,954 of NC_048558.1, forward strand.
AATAAAAACTGCCATATCCCTTCCAGGTTAGCCCGCTATCATCTTAGACTGCATCATCACTTACCATCAGATGAGATTGCAGTCAAGGGCTAACTTGTATCTGAATTAAAAAAAATAATCTAGCACATTTAAAAGCTTGTCTGAGTCAAGCATATTTTCAAATTTGATATTAAACACTGAAACTCGAATATTTAATTGGGTATTTTCCTACTTTTGAATTTGATAAGTATTATTACTTTATTATAAACTAGGATAAAAATAATGACGTACGCTGAAAAAAATATTAAAATCCAACAAAGATTTACAAAGTTACAGGCATTTTAATTTTGGAGTGGGAGGGTCTTCTATCCCTTTCTCGCAAAACGAAAATTTGTATGAAACCGCACGAAGCTACTATGGCATTAGTAGGTGTGACGTCAAACTGCTGTATCGCTATCTCTGTCTAATCATAAATATTTAAATGCTTATAACTTTTTTGTTATTTGATCGATTTAATAATTTTTTTCTGTTTATGTCATTGTTTTTATCCTAGTCTACACTAATATTATAAAGAGGAAAACTTTGTTTGTTTGTTTGTTTGTTTGTTTGTTTGTTTGTTTGTTTGTTTGTTTGTTTGTTTGTTTGTTTGTACTGAATAGGCTCAAAAACTACTGGACCGATTTTAAAAATTCTTTCACCATTCGAAAGCTACATTATCCACGAGTAACATAGGCTATATTTTATTTTGGAAAAAAATAGGGTTCCGTAAGATATTTGGGTTTTTCGGACACAAGGTGTAAAAAATCAACCAGAAAAGTTACTTATTTTGCGTACGCTGCCTAAACTATAAAAGATAGAACCATAAAATGTTCTAATTAATTGTAGATCTTATAAATATCTACAAAAAAGTCCGCGACACACTATACCCATCTATGTCGAGTGAGGCACAGCAACCATTTTTTTATTTAAAAATCTTGAATTTTTTTTGGACTACATTTAAACGCGTTTATTTTACTCATGCTATTAATCCTTATCAAAATAAATGATTTCATCACTAAGAACAGTTTATGGAGATAATATTTGGTCTTTGAATGATTAAAATTGGACGTTTGGTTTTGAAGTTATGGCGAAATTAAAATATTACGATTTCTGCTGCACGGCCCGTTGTCTACATATTATATAAAGAGGTAATGTCGTTAAGTTTGTTTGTAGGGGGTAATCTTTAGAACTACTGAACCGATTTTAAAAATTCTTTCACCAGTAGAAAGCTACATTATTCCTGAGTGACATAGGCTATACGGGATCTTTAAAAACCTAAATATACGCGGGCGAAGCCGCGGGGATCAGCTATCTATCTATATATATAAAATTCAAAGTCCTGACTGACTGACTGACTGACATAGATATCAACGCACAGCCTAAACCGCTGGTCCTGAAGACATGAAATTTGGAGTCTATATTCTTTGTAAAGAGTAGGTATCCACTAAGAAAGGATTTTTCGAAATTCCACCCCTAAGTGGGTTAAATGGGGGATGGAAGTTTGTATGAAAGTCGGTCATTTTTCAAGTTATTTGCATGGAAATTGGTATTTGGGTTTTCGGTCACAAATAAAGAAATACGTGTTTCAGGATTTTTGGAAAATTTGCCCATAAAAATTGGTATTTGGGTTTTCGGTCACAAATAAAGAAATACGTGTTCCAGGATTTTTGGAAAATTTGCCCATAAGGGTGGTAAAATAGAGGATGAAAGTTTGTATGGGAAAGTTTTAATTATTGTTGATATTATAATTAACTTGAAAAGGTGTCATCTAAGAAACGACTATGAGAAAATTCCCCCCCCCCCCCCCCCCCCCCCCCCCCCCCCCCCCCCCCCTAAAGGGGTGAAATGGGGGTTGGAAGGTTATGTGTTATTGGGTGCTGTTCAGAGTGCGCGTCCTGATGTTATAATGTTTGTTTCTGAAAAAAAAATGTCATTTGCTTCCTGTAAGCCACGCGGGCGAAGCCGCGGGCAGAAGCTAGTTTATAATAAAGTAATAAAAAAATTGGAGTCAAATACCCAATTATCAATCAAATAAATAAAGTTTGCAGGAATAAGCAAAAAGAAAAAGTTCTAATTTTAAAATTCTGGATTGGAATAGAATAAAAGCAAAACAATAGAACGATAATGTACAATGTACATCGACAAACATTTCCACGCTCCGTCGAGCGTCGGGGGTTAGCCAACTCAGCACTAGGGCTTAGCTTCCGATTTTATTCAGTTCTTACGAAGCACATGGTGTCTACATACTACACCTATGGTAGGTATGTGTAAGTAATTATTTACAATAATGATAAACAAAATTGTAAATAAAAAGAACTTTTAAAAGCTTGCCTGAGTCAAACACATTTTCCAGCCTAGCTCTAGCTTTATATAAAATGACTGACTGACTGACTAATCTATCAACGCACAGCTCAAACTTCTGGACGGATCAGTATGAAATTTTACATAAAAATAGCTGTTATGACGTATACATCCGCTAAGAAAGGATTTTTGAAAATTCAACCCCTAAGGGTGTAAAATAGGGATTTCAAATTTGTGTAGTCCACGTGGACGAAGTCGTAGCTAATTATAATGTCTAGTATTCAATTGTTTTAACAAAAGAAAGCAAGAGACTTTTGGATAACCAGAGAATAGGTATTGTTTCAAAAACATTTCCCTACCTAAACTTTCAACACCTCATAGAAACGCAAACGTTTAGAATTTCAGTTACCTCAACATTTTCTAGCGAAATGCTGGTTATTTTCACGAAGTTGCTGTAATTTAGAATTTTCTTTCGTCTCAATGGAGGCGGATCTTGGATAGAATAGAAATACTGATATTGCTTATACAAAATGCACCTGAACTTTGGACTTTTAGAAATATATTATTTTCTTTTATTTACTTTTGATTACATCCTAGAAATTCAATATTATTTTAAAAATACAGTGTAAATAATACAGTGTAATTGTTAGTTTTGATATAATATTAGATAAAAACATTGTACATAGTTACTACTAGCAATAACGAAACAATAAACGATATTTTATTATTATTATTAAAAATCATGGGATTAGGTTTTCAAAAATCCCGTGGTAACTCTTAGATATACCGGGATAAAAATAGTCTGTATCCGTTTCAGGGATGAAAGTTATCTCTGTAACCAAATGTTGTCAAAATCATTTAAGCGGATGCGCCGCGGAAACAGACAGATAGATATTATTTTTGCATATTAAAAAAAACGTTCATTTGAGCTTTATGTATAACTAACTAAAAGATATATTTTTTATTATTAATTTTTATGTTGAAATTATTTAATATTAGCTGATGCCTGGGCATTTTTTCGGGTGGATTTAGGTATTTAAAATGCCGTCAAAACTCTTTGATTTTCCGGAATAATGCCACTCTCCGGTCTTTAACTTTATCGGTGCAAATAATCACGTCGATTCACTGCTCCGTTGCGACGTGCTTGAAGGACAAACAAACACACTTTCCCATTTATAATATGATTTGAGTAGCGATAAGTATGTAAATTGTAAGACACTAAAATAGTAGCTTTTCTTTGTGAATTTATTTGAGGTAAAAATAAATAGTATTTAATAAAAATAGCAGTCATCCAAGCTTTCATCAGTATGTCACGTTCGTCTAGCCGACCGCGCCGTCTTCCAACTAGGAATTACAACAAAAACCATTAATTAATGTCGTATTTGATGATTTACATACCAATAATAAATAATATGAAAAACAACGTTGAAAAAAGAAACTGCTAGAAAAGTTGAGTTTCACGCAAAATTGTAGCTGTCAAAACTCAAAACTTGAAATATTCTGTACCGAGATAGATTTTCACAAGAATTTTAAAAGCAAAAGTGAATCTTTCCTAAATAATAAACATTTGTTAGAAAAATATGCCATGAAATTTCAAATGACTGTTGATAAATAACATAAGGCGGCAAAAATAATAGTTCACTATCTTACAAAATAAAATATATAAATATTAAAACCAAATAAAAATAATAATATAATATATATATATATAATCTTCTAAACGTATAAAATTCAACGTTTAAATACGGTATTTAAAATTAAGTGAAATATTTATTGATGGTGATGGGGCTCTAGAACATAAAATAAAGTGACCTAACTCAGAAAAGAATCTGAATTATAGTCACTTGAAAAAGTTAGTTTATACTAATATTATATTGCTATTATTTAACATTTTCCAGCACAAGGTGTAGAATGATAAAATAAGTTTACTAAATGAAAAAAAAATTGGACTAAAAATGTACCAAAACAATGATTAAGAAAATAAGAAAATCTCAAAAATACCCGGCCGGCAGTCGCAAGGCGTTCCGCGCATCGGTGTTTTGAAAAATATACTCGATGTTTTCTCCCCCCTCCCCCTATCGTGTTGTTTTTCTCTTTCTGTCACCCTTTCTTGCCACTTTCGGTGTATGGATGTTTTTCACTAACTGTTAATGTTGATATTATCATGCACATGCAACCTGGATGTAAAAAAAACTGCAGCAGAAACTCTGATATTTGAACCTGTTTTATATAAATTATAGATGATTATCCAGATAGTTTAACTCGACTAATGTAAATTGTGTTATTGATTAAGATTTTGTGTAAAAAAATTCTACTTTAATAATACCTAATATAATTATTCAAGACCACGACCTAAATGTTAAACAGTACTTAATATTCTTTAAAACCAAATGTCTCCAAACAATTCCAAAACATTTTTGTTTAAGTACACGTACTTACGTAGCATTTCCGTTTTTATGAATTTTAAAAACTGTGGCATTTTAATATGGTTTTTTTAAATATTCAGCTTAAAGCTATCTGGATGTATAATTAACTGAATAATATACAACAAGAATCAGTCTATATAAAAGGGTTTCTACTCTATAAAATACTGTGAATCAGAAAATAAATATTTTTAATAAAAAAATATGACGGTACAAAATGTGAAAATCCAAGTTGGACGTGTTTGTAAACTTACTGTATTCAAATTACATTTAGTTCTATATTTGGAAATTTCTTTGCGTAAATCTATTAAAATATTTTAGCTGTATTTTTTTTTAGTATAAAAAATATTTTAATTTTACGCAAAGAATTCTACATTACATATTTGTATATAATATAATTTCTCTTAATAATCTCAGTTTTTAAATCCGACTAGAAAAATATTTTGTCTGTACAAGTTCCATTTGTTTTTTTCTTTTATTGTTCTGTTCGGGAAACGCAAAGGTCGAATGACTGTTCAGCCTATTATGCTGTAAAACTTTTGTTAAGTAATGTTTTGTTTTTATAGATGAAAATTAATGATTTATTTTCAAACTTAAGTTTAACTGAATTTGACTAATTATGCTGTTCTTTGCATCTTTAATACAAGTGTAACGGAAAATTTGATTATATTGTTTGTTTTACGACAAAATATAAAAAACAATAGTTTGATATTAAGAGACTCTACCGGTACAGCACTACCTTTACCTTAGGCTCTCATTTTAACTAATCGAATTCAATAGACACCTTCTACAAACTAATATCTGTGTCTCTGGTTAGCCAGATTTTCGTTAAAATAACTAGCTTTAAAATTACACGTTTTAAAGATTTGTACAGACCTATTTAAATTGTTGAACCGTCTAAATATCTATTCATCATATAACTAAGATAAGGAATAAGACCGGATTCCCACGGGACAGGAAATAAAAAGCATTTATACATGATTTATACATTCGGAGTTATATTTACGCTAGTTAAGTATTGCAATAAAATACCTGTAAAATCCAATTTTCCGTTAACTCTCGAAATTATTTTGGAAAGGAAAGTCACCTTAGTGAATTTTAACTAAAAATCTAGTTTAGTGAATTTAATTGAAGTAATTAAGTATCTATATTTTTTAGTTTTTCTAGTCGAATTTACATAAATAACGTAAATGTGCATGATTCCCGAATGCACTACCCTATACAGCAAGAATGTGTGCACGTACCCTTAATATTTTTTTTACTTTTTTAATTTGACGAATTTCTAGAGGCAAAGGCAAGTCCATTAGCGGATTGGATTTTCGATGGAAAAACTGTGGTTTTCAGCAACGATAGATATTCAATTATCCTTATGGACTAAGAGCCAGCGCGTGCCAGATCTTCGTTATTTAATAAAAGCTGAAAGTATCTCTGCGTATTGTCACCAACATAGGGAGGAACGATCAGTGACTATGAAGTTAAGATCATGGTGGCTTTGGTAATAAGGGTGTAAAAAATCCTGCGTCAAAGTATAAAGTCTATTTTTTTAATATTTTCTTCGGAATACTATTAGAAATCACGTCATGCATTGCCAGACACTTAGTGTTGTGGCAACCCCCTGCCAGACACCCTTAAAGTTTAACAATTTATTAAAGTTTAAGGTGTCTGACTACACCTTTGTTACCTGTTATCTCCCAAAGCCACCATGATCCAAACATACATACAACAACATACAACTTAGTCGCTGGTTATCCCTCCCTGTGTTGGTGACAATACGCAGAGAAACTTTTAGCTTTTATAAAACAACGAAGGTCTGGTCCTCACGGGCTCTCTCTCCATTATGGATATTGGATAATTAAATTACGTAATCCCAGATAGCGGGCTTACGGCCCGGTTCGTTTATTACATACCTATAACATATACAATATACATATATATTACATAACATAGATTTTGTAATCGTTTTACTATAATGGTAAAAGCTTTATGAACATTTTCAGCTCAGATATGAATATATTGGTAAGTGAATTTTTACATTATTTGTTATTTTAGACTTTAAAGTTTTATATTTACAGGAAAAAGGAAATAATAATAATATGTTTGAGTAGGTTGAGTGCGGACACTTTTTACCGATTTTTAGGGTTCCGTACCTCAAAATGAAACAATAAACCCTTATAGGCTCACTTTGTTATCTGTCTGTCTGACGGATAGACATTCGTCTGTCTATCTATCGTGTCGTCCAAGAAAAACTACAGGGCATTTCCTGGCCTAGACGTGACTGACTAATCTGACCTAGAATCATGAAAGGCAGGTAGCAATGCCTTAAACAGCACGAGTAAAAGAAAAAATCCAAAAACCGTGAATTTATGGTTCCTTTACAAAAAAAAATTGATATAGGCAACATCCCTATTGTGTGACATATAATATGTATATGGAAATTGTATGAAACCGCACGATAGTTTAGAGTTTTAACGCTAAAATGGGCGGAGTATCTTTCTCGCTATGTTCATGTTCGTGGTTGTTTGTTTTGGAAATGTCGTTATTTTGTGTGGAGTAACTATTTCTGTGCGTGACATGAGTCAGTGGCTAATTTAGCTCCCGTAGGCCACATTGTGATCATAATGTCTTTGCTTTTTACCTACTTGTAGGGTTCTGTATCTCCAAGGAAAAAGATGAACCTTTATTCGTTGTCTGTCTGTCGTGTCTATTAAGACCCGTACAGGGAATCAAAACCTATATAAGCTACTACCTACCCGTTGAGTATTTTGAAATTTGACAGGTAGCACAAGTAAATTGACAAATCCAAAATCTGAATAAATCCCAAAAAATTAAAAAGTGTTATTTCTTGTACGACGGTACGGAACCCTTCGTGTGCGAATGCGACTCGCACTTTACCGGTTTTTTACGATTATTGCCGCATTTAAATTATGTGAGTTTTTATTGGGGATGAGGACCGGACGTTACAAAAAATATTTTTGAATTCGTCGACAGAGCTTTCCAATTATCATCATCATCATCATGATCAGCCTGCTCACTACTGAGCACGGGTTTCCTCTCAGAGTGAGAAGGGTTTTGACATAGTCTAGTCAAGTGCAGATTGGTAGACTTCACACACCTTTAAGAATATTATGGAGAACTCTCAGGCATGCAGGTTTCCTCATAGTGTTTTCCTTCACCGTTAAAGCAAGTGATAATATATTAATTACTTAAAAACGCACATCATTATTTTCATATTGATTTTAAAATTCAACTAGCCTCGGTTCATTCGTAATTAATTTTTTTTCGAATCTGACATTTTATATTTGCACCTCCTGAACATGAACAGCGTGAGTCAACTTTTTTTCAAAATATTTACGTTTTGAAAAAAAATTGACTCACGCTGTTACCTCTGTAGTAAATGGTAAATGGTAATCGACCATGTTCGAGAATTGTAATAGAAAGGCAAGGCTTTACTTGTAACATAGTAACATATAATATAATACGTAGTGAGCATTAACTCATGATATAAGTTGACAAGCTAACGGCCGCAATGACGCAGGCTTATCGCGATAGAGCACGTAGTGTACCCCTACACTACCTACACTACAACTTGCAACTTATACGTTACACTCAAACGAGGTGTAATTCTAGTAAAAAGAATACCCGGCTGAGTTTTTTGTGGGCTCTTCTCAGACCTGGGCGCGTTTGGAACCCTCGTAGCTTTAGTTTTAAGTTTGCGTAATAATTATCACCACTATATCTTACAAATCCAACATCTGACTATCAAAAAGAGTAATTTATTACCTATTTTGATTAAATCATTTGACTTTGACTTTGACTTTGACTTTGAGTACCTACGTTTCCCTAGCAGAATACCCTAACAGAATAACAGCGTTGTGGTTAACTATGGGTTAAATGGGGGATGGAAGTTTGTATGTTTGTCCGTCATTTGTAAAGTTACATCGATGAAAATTGGTATTTAAAGTAAAAAAATACGTATTTCACGATTTTTGAAAATTCTACCACCAAGGGGGATATAAACCACCATACCACCATATTATTACGATTACACGATACACCATATTTTGACGACCTCCCTGGCGCAGTGGTGAGCGCTGTGGTCTTAATAGTGGGAGAGGTCCCGGGTTCGATTCCTGGCAGGGGTTTGGAATTTTATAATTTCTAAATTTCTGGTCTGGTCTGGTGGGAGGCTTCGGTCGTGGCTAGTTACCACCCTACCGGCAAAGCCGTGCCGCCAAGCGATCTAGCGTTCCGGTACGATGCCGTGTAGAAACCAAAGGGGTATGGGTTTAATAAAAAACTACCATACCCCTTCCAGGTTAGCCCGCTATCATCTTAGACTGCATCATCACTTACCACCAGGTGAGATTGCAGTCAAGGGCTAACTTGTATCTAAATTAAAAAAAAGAAAAAAAACTATAGGGGATGAAAAGTTTGAAAGAAAGTCCGTCATTTTTTAAGTTATTTCCATGAAAATTGGTATGTATTTGGGTTTTCGGTCATAAATGAAGAAATACGTTTTTCAGGATTTTTGGAAATTCAACCCCACCTCGATTTTCTAAATTACACCCGAGCGAAGCCCGGGCGTGTCACCTAGTCGGACTATATTTTTAGAACGGAACCGTCGGAAAACGCCACTCAATAAACGTATGATAGGTTCTGTAAAGTATAATAGGTATGTAGGCAGCTATCTCGCAAGGGGTGGCCTGAGATACAGTATCGGCGATCTGTGCCGTCCAGCGTCCTCCACAGACCAGATAAAGTTCTTACAACCGACGGAGAATTACTGATTGCTGAACTAAATTGTCTGCAGTTTTCTAGACACATTTTCAGTGGCTAATAAAAGCTATTGTTGCTATATAAAGTTACTAGCTTATGCTCGCGACTTCGTCCGCGTGGACTACACAAATATCAAACCCCTATTTCATCCCCTTACAGCCGCACTCGAGTTGCTAATCGTTACTTAAGATTGAGTTAAAACGAGACAGATTTATGCGAAAGATATAGCTGTGTCTCGTTTAAAGCGACTCTGAGTACGGCGGTTAGGAATTGAATTTCAATAAATCCTTTCTTAGCGGATGCCTACGTCATAATAGCTATCTGCATGCCCAGCTTTAGACGCAGCCGGTTTGTAAAAATTTAACTATTATCTAAATAATCAGTACCTCAGTATCAGTACCCTTATATAAATGCGAAAGTGTGTTTGTTTGTTGGTTTGTCCTTCAATCACGTCGCAACGGTGCAACGGATTGACGTGATTTTTTGCATGGGTATAGATAAAAACCCGGAGAGTGACAAAGGCTACTTTTTATCCCGGAAAATCAAAGAGTTCCCACGGGATTTTTAAAAAACCTAATTCCACGCGGACGACGTGGCGGGCATCAGCTAGTATGGAATAAAGGAACTGTCCCTATCAAAAAAATTCGAAATTCAATTCGAAAACATTTAGGTAGGTATATTTTTGCCGAGTGAAGCCGCGGGTGGTCGATTGTTTATTATAATCCTCAAAGAGAAAATTGTACTAAAAAAGTCCTGTGTCATCAATACCCAGCCAAATCATTGGACCTAGCAAGCTAAAATTTTTCACAAAGATTCCCTTTATATTGTAGACAAAAAATTAGGCCGGAATTCTCGAAATTCCCACGGGATAGTGATTAAAGAGGATTTGTATTATCGCAGTATTTTTCCAAAGAGTCAGATCATTAGCGATCGTAAAAATACTTTTTTTCGCACATTAACTGCGCGCCAGTCAGCAGTCAGCAAGGCTCAACTTTTGCCAAGTTTTACTGTCATAACACCCAGCCTTGACTCTGGTCATTGTCAATGTCGCTCTGCCAGTGTGGTGTTTATTTTGAGGCCACTAATAAGTGACCAGCACTCGTTGTTACACGACACGGAAACGTGATAGTAGTCTTACACTTTTTTTAATATCGAAAATTCCCCTACCTACTGACCTACTAAGAAATTAATTCTAGATACGTATTTAAAATTTAAATATTATAAACCTATTACTTAAGAAAGTCTTTTGTCGTGTTAATATGTCGGAAAAATACTCTTATACTTGTACCAACGCTTTGGAACAATAAATGATTCATTTATTTATTTATTTATTATTATTAAACTGGGGAGCAATGAAGATAGGTCACTTCAAAATTCACAAAATCTATTGACATATTAAACACTAGCTGACCCTGCGAACTTCGTTTCGCCTAACAGTCGATTCAAATTTTTTAATTTTTTTAAAAATATCAATTCACTATCAGAAATTCTAAAATCCCCACGATTTAGAACTTCAGTACTTTGCAGCATCAGGATTGAGGAGTTAGGATCCGAAGTTCAATGATGTAGCCTATGCTTTACCTAAAATAATTTTGCATCATCCGCAGTTCCTGAAACATTATAGTTTAGGAGTGCTGTACCCTACATCATCAGGGTTGAGGAGTTGAGACTTGAAGTCTGAGAATAAAGTCGTTGCTTGGTACCTACAATATGAATTCACTATGAACACTTCCTGAATCTTGATAACCCAGGCGGGCAGTAACCCTGCAGCATCAGGATTAAGGAGTTGAATCCAGAATTTTTTATGGGACCACGACGTAAACTTTTTTTGTTGATTTAAAAAAAAATTTGCAAATCGGGCCAGAAACCTCGAAAAAATCGATGTAGAAAAAAGAACCACCTCCTTTTTGACAGTCGGTTAAAAACCGATGACCTTGAAATATTTACGGAACAATCTTTAAAATATCCCCTTTCTAACAAAAAAATAATGAATGAAATCGGACTACGCGTTAATGAATTACAACTCAGTATACATTTTAACGTTCGTCCCCTCTCCTACGGGAACCATGCTGAATTTCGGGATAAAAAGTATCCTATATTCTTCCTCATAGTATGACCTCAAATCGTACCAAGTTTCATTGGAATCCATTCAGTAGTTTCAGCGTGATGCGCGGCCGTGATACAGACATACAGACAGACAGACAAAAATGAAAAAAATTACAGTTTTGGGTTCAGTATCGATTATAGAGTGCCCTCGAAAAAAAATTTTCAAAATATCTTCAATGTACAGAATTTGACCTGTTACAGTTTTATTATAAGTATATTGATGATTGATATTGATGATTGATTCAGTATCGATTATAGAGTGCCCTCGAAAAAAAATTTTCAAAATATCTTCAATGTACAGAATTTGACCTGTTACAGTTTTATTATAAGTATTGATTATGCTGAGACACTATGGAAGCCACTGCAGATGCCGTGTCGGCGATTGATTGCCGCCTTCCAGCGGCTCGGCGATGTTAGCAAATCTTCGTACAGCAGGTATATATGGTGATGCTAGGGCAGCATGCATTGGCGTAGCTACCTAGGGGCTAGGTGGGGCAGTGCCGCGGGGCCCTCAAGCTCAGAGGGCCCTCAAATCCTTACCAGAAAATCTCGATCGAACTGAACTTTTGAAAATTTCTCCCATTTTCAAAATAAATATGACAGGTTGCAACCCGGGTTTAATCATGGCAACTCAGTTGAGAGAAATTCAAAAGTTATATCTAAGGAATTCCCCTAAATTCTTTCTGTGGGTTGGCAGTGTAGTCAATTTGACGAATAGCAATATGTGCGTTTTATTATTCATCGATGTGCATTTTATTGTGAATTTGAGTCGAGATTTTTTTTCGAGAAACCTAACCAGTTTAGATAGCAGTGGGGCCCCATTTTTTGATTTGCCCCAGGGCCCTTAGTTACCTACTATGGACACATATAATGAATAAAAAAAAAAGCGTCTGCAAGGCCAACTGCAGTACCTTGGGGAAAAGTTAGTAATTGATAATAGGTAAGTGAAACTGGTAAACAGCCAGTGGGTCCGGAACACATCAAAGTTTCATCTGTGTCGTTCGACGCCATGTTGCGAGCTTCCACAACTTCTAGAACTCTCCATCTGATGTTCGATATAGATACCGCACCTTTTTAGCTTAGACTTGACTGACGAATAACTTGATAAGTGATTAGTAAGTTTGTCAAGGATAATATTATGTTCTCGCCCAACCGTCGTGGGTTAAAAAAGTCGTGAGGGGGAGTTGAGACTCGACTTATAATACAGGGTGTAACCAGAACGCTAGCAAAAACTTAGCGCTAACTTACCTTATATCTGCAAATAAAACCAGTAGGTAGCCAATCTGAACACGAGACATTATGACTGCGCATTTACAAAAACAGATCTCAGCCGGCCGTATGTGTCTACCATGCTGGCCATGTGCGGATTGGCAGACTTCACACACCTTTGAGAACATTGTGGAGAACTCTCAGGCATGCAAGTTGTTTCCTTCGCCGTTAAAGCAAGTGATATTTAATTACTTAAAACGCACGTACCTCCGAAAAGTTAGAGGTGCGTGCCCGGGATCGAACTCCCGAACTCCGATTAGAAGGCGGACGTCCTAAGTCCTAACTACTAGGCTATCACATCTTGCTTAATAAAACATGCTTGCGTGTAAATCATTTTCATCCCATGTCATGCAAGTAAGAATCATAACGTAAACTTTACCAACTGAGCATTGAATCCTAGATCTCTAGACGAGTGAGCTTGCCATTTCACTGTTCAATTCCCATCATTCTGTCGTAACTCGTAAGTTGCAAGTTTCAGAAGTTCGTAGTATCGCGCGAACACAAGATGTCGGCCAAACTTTGTACGTGTAACACTGTGTTAACAGCTTCACTCGTGTATTGATTTATGACTACTTACTGTAAACTTTACCTCTTCTGCTAGTACCATTTCCTTTCGGATGTCGTCATCGTCGGTATCAACCGATAGACGTAGGTCTCATGTAGGGACTTCCACGCGTCACAGTCTTGTGCCGCCTCAATCCAGCGGCTCCCTGCGACTCGTTTGATGTCGTCTGTCCACCTAGTGGGGGTTTTCCAACACTGCGCTTTCCGGTGCAAGGCTCTATTCTAGCATTTCTAGCACCTTGGGACCCCAGCGTATATCGATTCTAATAGACTCTTCACTGAGATAATTTTTTGAAATAACACCCGGGGAGTTATTAACTTTTTTAAACTCCAAATAAAAGTTGGAATCGAATTCCAATTCAGGTACCAAATCTGAAAGTAACTTTGTAAAAAGCTAAATAAAAATTGAAATCGCTTTCAAAAGGTATCAAATCTGAAGAAAATTGTTACATAAGCTATTAAAATCGAAATGGACCGGATTTCTTGAAAAAAAAAAAGGAAAAATGCCAAGAACGTTAAGGAAGCGTCGCTTCTGAGTCCGAGATGACAATATTTTCCAACGTCTCGTAGCGTCCATTTTTCCGATAATAGTCTGTTTATATAAAAAGAGAAATTCACTGACTAATTGACATAATATTACATCATCATCATCATCAACCAATAGACGTCCACTGCTGGACATAGGTCTCTTGTAGGGACTTCCACACGCCACGCGCCGCCTGGATCCAGCGGCTCCCTGCGACTCGTCTGATGTCTACCGTCCACCTAGTGGGGGGTCTTCCAACGCTGCGTCTTCCGGTGCGAGGTCGCCATTCCAGCACCTTGGGACCCCAACCTCTATCGGTTGTACGAACTATGTGCCCTGCTCATTGCCACTACAGCTTCGCAACCCGTTGAGCTATGTCGGTTACTCTAGTTCTCCTACGGATCTCCTCATTTCTGATTTGATCACGTAATAATAATATTACATAGGTAGGTACAACTGAAATCACTGGGTTCAGGCGAGTTAGCTATTAACTTTACGAAAAGCCAAATAAAAATTGAACGTTACGAGAGCTATTAAAATCAGACCGGATTTAAAAAAAAGGAAAAATCCAAAGAATGTTAAGGAAGCGACGCTTCTGAGTCCGAGATGACAATATTTCCCAACGTCTCGTATCGTCCATTTTCCGATAATAGAACGCGTCTCGCGGCTCGCAGGCGACGCGACGTTGCGCAAACAGAGCGAGCTGAAGCGGCCGCGCTAAATATAGTTCTGCAACACTGCATTATAGGGATGGAAGTTACCTTGTTAATCATTTCATGATGAAATTCCTTTCTCTTTTAACGTTGATTTCACAAGTTTTTTTTTTTTTCCTTAATGTTGAGTGCCAATAAGCTACTCAATTATATTACGATCTAGCCTAATATATTATGACTAATAAGTAATTTTATTTTAACCTAAACTTATAAATTATCTTATATACTAAGAAATTGTCCACTGACGCATCTTAGTCTTTCTTGATTAGAGATACACTTTGTTCACGTGTTCTTTCAGCACATTACACTATGTACACTATCACTTATCACTATACACTAACTCAAAAGGTTTGGTCCTTTTTAGTCTTCTCACTGTCTCCGTTACGTCAAGCAGCTGGATTGCTTCAACGTTAACGTGGTGGTGAAGCCTATAGTCGTGGGCTTTGGCAGATTTGGTGATAACTTTATGGACGTATTCAATTTGAAGGTCCCGATGAATATCGTCATTTCTGATGTACCAGGGTGTGTACCATAACTGTGAGATTTCACCAGTGAAATTTCACAGTTATCTAATTTCACACAATATAGATCATAAGATCGATCTGTCCGTATATGGTGGCTCTAATGGTAGACTTCCGTAGGTCGTAGCCACGACGCCGCTTGGTTTTTTTTTCTCTTTCTCTTTCTTCTATCTGCGATCTGTCCCTGGACTATAAGCAGATTGGAAGTTCGTAAATGTTCACAGCTTTGCTCATCCAGCGATATGACATCCATTCAAGATTATTATTATTTATTATTTATTATTTATTATTATAAGATGAAGTACTCGTGTAATTATTAAACCTACTATAGTATGATGGTCAAACTTGTCCTCTTAAGGCGGAACGTGCTGTTACTGGCATCCAAAAGTTGAACTGCCAGGCTGTTTTTATGACGCTCAAGTCTCTGTTTGTAGGCCTCAAGTGACCTGTCTATTTCCTCCTTTACCGCCGCTTGTGACGCCATACTTTTTCATAGTTTTTAGGGATCTTTACTCATATGGTGTCGCATCAGCTAAAGCGCGTGTCTATCGTTTACAGTGCTACGTATGAAATCGCATTTCATATGATTTTTCACTTCGAAATGTTCACCCCTACACCGTGTGATGCCCATAGAAAACATTAACACCACTGCCGGACGATATATGGCCACCGCATAGTCCCAGCCAGATTTTCGGCAACACAAATTGCTGTATAATATTCAATTAGGTCGGCGATATTGATGGCAGGCCTGCACGCAATTTTGGTCGGCGCATCTGCCGCCCGACGACCGACGCGTCGGGTAATATACGATTAGTTTTCCCGATAACCGTTTCCGTATGATTATGTATCCGACTATCTGGTAGAGCTGCGCCTATGCCTAACAGTAACAGTGTATATGATACTAGTGACCCGCCCCGGCTTCGCATGGCTGCAATGTAGATACTAAAGTGGTGTCATTGAGGTGTCATTGCCTCGGAAACTCTCAAATGAGTGTATTTTTTTCCGACCTAATTCAAATTATTTCAATTTCTCTAGGGATCTCTAATTTTTTGAGAATTAAACTACACTTATAAACCTTCCTATTGAATCACTTTATCTGTTGGTGAAAACCGTATTAAAATCCGTTGCGTAGTTTAAAAGATCTACGCGTTCATACATACATACAGACAGCGGGAAGCGACTTTATTTTATCCTATGTAGAGATATTTCTACGGCTATACTCATGTGTCCAGTCGACGTTAGCCCGACTAGTTTCGAACCCATCTGGGGTCCTTTATCAAGGAGGTCAGTTCGCGTCGCGAAGAAGAGTAATTAAGTAACAGGGTTGATCACTGTCGCAGAATAATATTTCGACGATGATGGTGATGATGACTACTAGTCAAATCAGCAATTTTTCACTATACGTCAAAACGCTCACCTTTGTAAGATAAGGGACCACAAATCATTTGCTGAATCCCGATAATGGAGCCAAAGAATATTAGCCATATTAATCATCACTGAAATTCCCCTTTCCCCTCCAACTAACCGTAAACCTCGTGCTAGGAATAGGTACGACAATAGTGCAACGGGTGGGGTTTGATTTTGAACCACCGACCTTTCGGATTTCAGTCCACTTCCGTTAAGCTATTGAGGTATTAAAAAGTTGTGATAGCCTAGTGGTTAGGACATCCGCCTTCTAATCGAAATTCGGGGGTTCGATCCCGGGCACGCACCTCTAACTTTTTGAAGTTATGTGTGTTTGTGTTTTAATTATTTAAATATCACTTGCTTTAACGGATAAGGAAAAAATCGCGAAGAAACCTGCATGCCTGAGAGCTCTCCATAAGGTTCTTAAAGGTGTGTGAAGTCTACCAATCCGCACATGGATGGAGACTATGGCCAAAACCCTTGTCATTCTGAAAGGAGACCCGTGCTCTGTAGTGAGCCGGCGATCGACATGGCTCAAAGTGCGTGTATGCGACGAACACCACTCGAGAGTAGAGAGGCGAGACTAAATATAACCTCGCACGCGGCCGTCTCGGCGTTTTTCAGTTTTCGGTCCACCGTACGGCGTCCGGCACCGTGCCAGACCTACGTCACACCTCTGTTACCTCATGAGCGATAAACTTTGGGAAAGGACTTTAAAATTAGCAAGGACGCCCGAGCCGTTCCGAGCGCGATCAGTATTTCTGTGCGACACCGAGCGTTACGCAACAAAAATGGCCGCCGCGGCAGAAGACGCGGGAGTTGCTCTGTCACGGGATATTTATGAAATTCGAACTAAAATAGATCCAGTAGCGGCTCCGAGTCACCTTGACGGAGCGGCGTTATATAACTCGTGCGAATCGATACTCGCTCGAACGAATCGATTTCCAAAACGCTGGAAACTTCGCACTGGAGATTCCGATATTCCACGCAATCGATGACGTATCGATTGTGACGTTAGGTGTTGCCACTCCTCCGAACGGCTAATAAATTTATTGTTTGGCATGTAAACGGATGCGTTCGAGCCAAGAAATTACAGTGTTCGGTAAAAAAAATATTGAATGAACCGTCGGAATGATGGCGCAGCGATCGGGAGTCGAGCGCCGCGCAGCCTTGCCAACGCGATCTTGTTTATAGTTCAACACTTGCACAACATTTTTTCTTTTGATTTCACGGGCTGTTTACTAGCAATACTGCAAGCCACGCGCTCGCGAGTGAAGGAAGCTACGCTAATTTAAGATTTTTAGGGTTCCGTGCCCGATGTGTCCCAACCGGACCCTATTACAGTACGATCGGCCTTTAGAATGACATTTCATCTTTGTAGAGCGTTATCTCTGTCACTCATACCCATATGACATTTTGTCGGTCTGAACGACCGAGACAGTGCTATACAAATCTGCTGCCTCCTTCTAAAGATCGATGTTCATCACTTTTGGAAGCGTACTGTACTAAGTTTCCGCTGTCCGTCTGTCCGTTCGTCTGTCTGACAGCGGGCTGTATCTCGTGAACCGTAGAGTTTAAATTTATACAGAATGTATATTTCTATATATTCTAAAACAATAAATGATAAAAATTTCAAAACAAATAAGTATTTCATGAAAATTAAAATAATAATAATTAAAAAATGTTTTTCCTTATACGGGACCTTTCTTTTGCGAGTCCGACTCGCACTTGACCATCCATGTGTCATTGTGCATTACATTAAAAATTTCCCCTCCAATTATAATATGGGTACCTTCAAGTCAAGAGTGAATAGGCATCTTCTAGGCAAGCGCGCTCCATCTTAGGCTGCAGCATCACTTGCCATCAGGTCTGATTGCAGCCAAGCGCTAGTCTATAAAAAAACTAGGGACCATAGACTTTAGAGCATTTCTGCCACATTGCTTTTTTGTCTCTGCTCTTTATTCGCCCTTTATGAAAATTAGACTAAAATGCAGTCGGAATGAAGAAAAGAAAGTCACGTTTAACGCTAAGTGCCGGCGCTTCAATGGCGTCATTAGGAAAGCAGTAATTAAAAAGTACGATAAAAAATCTCAAGAATGAAACGTTGCCGCATCGAGCGAGCTCGCCCTACGTCGCTAGTCTGGCCCTAGCACGTTCCAGTAGGTATTTCGATTCTGCGTCTTCTAGAATCCTAGATCTTATCAGGCAAACTAATTGGTTTAGGGAACATTGTAATGACGCTATTTACGATTCACTTACTCAGTGATCAATAGATACTAAATGGTAGCTATCACGTTTATTTGACACTAGCTTATGCTCGCGACTTCGTCCGCGTGGACTACACAAATTTCAAACCCCTATTTCACCCCCTTAGGTGTTGAATTTTCAAAAACCCTTTCTTAGTGGATGTCTACGTTATAATAACTATCGGCATGCCAAATTTCAGCCCGATCCGTCAAGTAGTTTGACCTGTGCGTTGACAGATCAGTCAGTCAGTCAGTCAGTCACCTTTTCCTTTTATGATATTCAGAAATGAATCATTATTAACAAGACACCGGCTAGTTACATGAAAGCCGGCGCCAGACACAAAATAAATTCAAATCATATAATATGTATAATATATATATGATCATTAATTCATCACATAGATCACACGGGGAGCACTTGAAATGCTACTCTGTGCGTAATGCACCGACGGAATACCAAATTACAGAAAGGTTTCATATACCTAACTCACTGATAGTATCAAAGGTTTAAGAATTTAGGTTGTAATGCTATTGCGCTGGAACCATGTCTCATTAACATCGTAATGACGTCATTTTGACGTCAGCCGAAATAAAAATATACCATCAGCTCGAAACTTCAGTCTAGTGCTGACGTCACTAAAATGGCGGCCACGCGCATTAGCAATTTGCGGGACTTATACTTTTAAATCAGTTTCATTTATTATTTTTCTTCACAGAGATTTCACAGGCGATTTTTACGGAAAGTGATTTTTCAATTTTCGCACTTATTATAATCATGCTTTTTTTTCTCTTCTTAAATTCTAACAGAAGTGATGGGAGTGTTTTTAGGGTTCCATACCTCAAAAGGAAAAAAGGAACCCTTATAGGATCACTTTATTGTCTGTCTGTCTGTCTGTCCTTGTGTCCGTCGTGTCTGTCAAGAAAACCTATAGGGTACTTCCCGTTGACCTACAAGATATTTTCTTATAATGTGTAAAGGTGTAATGTGTATCTTTGGTATCGTAAGATAGGCTGTTAGCTCGGCTCATGGTAAGATATTGGCATCATAACGTATGTTTGTATATTGCAATGTAGTGCTGATAAATGTACAGGCGACGCCGAGTTATGAACAATATCGAGTCGATAATTTGCCGGACGTGGTTTGGGTAACGTCTAGTGATGTGACATATCGATATAGATGTGACATATTCAGCATATCGATGTTTTGAGATTAGGTATGAGTATGGACAAAACAATGGGACTAACAAGCGCTGTGTTGGATGCCCTCCAACCCGCTGGACTGATGGTCATGAGAAGGTAGCGGGAAGTGGGTGGATGAGGAATGGTCGAATGGACGTGTGTGCAGTGTGGTGGCGCGCTCTTGATAAATAAATAAATAGTCATTTATTGGAGGCAACTTGAACCCATTTGCACATCCATACGTCCATACTAATATTATAAATGCGAAAGTGTGTATGTCTGTCTGTCTGTCTGTCTGTCTGCTAGCTTTTCACGGCTTAACCGTTCAACCGATTTAGACGAAATTTGGTACAGAGGTAACTTGCAACCCGGGGAAGGACATCTAGGCTACTTTTTATCCCGGAAAATTTAAGAGTTCCCACAGGATTTTTAAAAACAGCAATGTCTAGCAGTGGACGCAAACATGCTGATTGATTGATTGATGGATATAAAACACCTACAGTACGCAGCAGAAAATAATGCACATCAATCTTTAGAAGGAGGTATCGGTTTTGTAAAGCATTGTCTCTGTCGTTGAGATTGACAAAACGTCACATAGGTATGAGTGACAGAGACAACGCTCTACAAAGCCGAAATGTCATTCTAAAGGCCAATGGCGTGCGCTGCAAAAGTTACACGGAAGTAATATTCGGTAGAATTGTTCCTCTTAAACAGCTCCACAAAAAAGTCCGCGATAGCATATAGATTTTAAAAACCTAAATCTACGCGGCCGAAGTCGCGGGCATCAGCTAGTGTATTATAATTTATGCTATGTATTGTCGATGGTTAAAGAGTCAACTTCTATGGGCGTTGCATCTAAGACATATTTTCTTCTAAGGCCACCCGAGTAAAGCCGGGGATGACAGCTAGTTGCAATACAAATATATGTTACGACGCCAATATCTTCCCCTAAGCCCCGACAACCGAGTAACTTATACGGGCTTAGTGACGTAGGTAATCCGGGACAATCCGGGACAATCCGGGACAATCCGGGACAACACCGGGGCATTTGCATACGATCCCCGTTAAATGTCATCCGATGTTTGAGACGTAACCGTCTTAGGCGGATTTCGGGCGTTCGTACGTGAATAATTCCGGGACTGTTTTCCTGGGATTTGCATGATTTTGAGTTTACGACTTGACTGCACTGATTATTATTGCTAGGCTGCTGTTCCACCAAGCATAAGTAAACCTAACTAATTGTGCTCGCGACTCAAACCCCTATTTCACCCCTTTAGGATTTGAATTTTCAAACATCCTTTCTAAAACACTCCCCAAAATCAATTCCATGGCTACCTACGGCCTTGCCCGTCGACAACCATCGCTTCAAATGGATAGGACATATGGTATTTGGGATGCATCTTAGAAGGCTTAGTACGTGAATAATTTCGACACCACTTTTGCCAGCGACTACGGATTTGCATGATTTTGAGTCAACGACTTGCCTGTTACACTAATGGGTATACTCTAACTTATCTGCCTACCCTGCAGGCCTAGCATGGGCCGGGAAATTTTCTCCCCGAGGAAAGGATAAAAATTTTATCCCCTCCGATAGTTATTTCCACTCTCCGAGCATGGGCACAGGGTTGGATATAATTATCCCCGGTGATAAGGCGGGGAAAGACTAGTCCTCGGTTAATGTCAAAGTGTTATTATTTTTTATCTGTGCTTTTGATTTTGCTCGTTTTCGTTACTCGTAACTCGTCTGTGGCTGCTTTTTATTTTAAAAGAGCTAGAAGCCGGAGCCGTAAAATAGTTTAAAAAACATTCACAGAAGATTATGCACGTAAGTATTGTTATTGTTTGTGTTTACCTAACCTAACTCCACTATTGAATTATCCAAATTAAAAAATTATCGAATAGTTGAAATTCCTAGCTATCACAGTAAGTATCACAAAGACAATTTGTGTTAATCAGTACACAAAATTGAAGTGATAATATATTGATATTGTTAGCGACAAAGAAATGCATAAATTGTTGTTTTATTTGCAGACATGGAAATATGTACTTGACGAAGGGCACTGGCCCGGTGGCCACTGACTGACAAGTATGATGAGGCAGCTCGGGATGTAGGACCACCGGGAAATGTCTCAATAGTGCCGTCGGTCACATATATGAGCACATAAGTGTTCAATATTAATTATCACTGTTGGGCATGAATGCTCAACAGGAATTGGACCTGAAGACTCCATAATGGGCCAGCCAGAGAGATGCGTGTATTAATTTAGTTCTATTAAATGTGTGTCTTGTATAACAAACTCAAAATAACTTTAGGTACCTACCTATTGGAATAGGTAACTTAGGTACACATCTTATCAACATAAAATATTTTCATTATTGTTTGAGATGATGATAAAACTAACAGTTCAGCACACTGCACTGAGAAGAGTTCAATATCACTTAAAATTGGTTAAGCTGGTATGGTTTGAGCTATTAAACTAACCTAATTTCTTTATAAGCATGTCAAGCCAATGTTTTTTATCTTATGGCAGGAAATCTTTGAAGTGTCGGTGGTGGACTATGGTGAGACTGTCGTTTTACCCACTTTGTACACAGTGGGTACTTTATAAAACCAATAGCCCCGAGTGGTTTTCCTATAAATGCCAATAAATAAATAAAAAGTAAGTAGAGGATATGTACATTTTTGTAATTTGTAAATAGTTATGAATATAGGAAGTTATTCTATGGCAGTGTGGTTTGATTGAACATTAAACTTGTTACTTCCTTTTCTTAAGGATAATAGCACTACTTTTAGATCTGTTAAGTTAACATCAGAGATTTGTGTACATCCAAATAAGCATTGTTTTAATTGGTATTCCTAATATTATGCCTAAAAGTTTGTGTTTGTTACTCAATCACACAGAAAGAGTACTTAAAGCAAAATTATTTTTTGAAGAAACTTATTTTTTGTTATAGCAGCAATAGAAATAAGTACAAAATTTCAACTTTAACCTGTTACGTTTCAGGAGACAGACAGATGGAGAGCTGAGACTGTAATAGGGTCCCATTGGTACCCTACAGAACCCTAGTAGTAGTAGTAGATATAAGGATGGGTTTGCACAAGGTGGTTTTAGGTAATAGGTACTTAAAGAAATATATTTTAATGCAAATATGTATTTATTATTCCATCCCTTTTTCCCTTTTATTGTCGGGCAACAGTTAGCAGTCTGGTTTGATCCATAGATATGTGAGATTTCTTTATTTGTTACATTTTCTAGTCTGTCCTTTGGTTGTTCCATTGGAATTCTGAAATATACAATTTATACATTAATGATTTTCAATAATAATAAATTAAGAGTAAGAGGATATACTGAAATGGTCTATAAAGTATAATAGGCTAACATATTTACTCTTACAAAACACTTATGATGAACCATTATAATTTGTAAAGTGTTATTGTGTTTGTGTATCATTATGTATTTAACTATGTATGATATAGGTGTGTATTTTAATTTAAGAATTGTTTTGTTAAATTAGACTCCTGCCTATTTTGTTCAAATAAATGATTTTATTATAATGAGTCATTGTGTTATTTTATATTTCCAATAATCCATACTAATATTATAAATGCGAAAGTGTGTCTGCCTGTCTGTCTGCTAGCTTTTCACAGCCCAACAGTCTAACCGATTTAGATGAAATTTAGTACCTACAGGAGTTAGCTTACATCCCGAGGATGGACACAGCCTACTTTTTATTCTGGAAAATCAAATAGTTCTCACAGGATTTTCAAAACCTAAATCCACACAGATGAAGTCGCGGGCAATAGTCATCCCATGACCTTGACTTGTATCTCACTGGTAGCTACCATCTGCCAAGAGTCTTATAGATGTGAGGACGTAGA
The DNA here is from genome assembly GCF_902806685.2 of Maniola hyperantus. Taxonomy (NCBI): domain Eukaryota; kingdom Metazoa; phylum Arthropoda; class Insecta; order Lepidoptera; family Nymphalidae; genus Maniola; species Maniola hyperantus. Next base: position 1,083,883 of record NC_048558.1, read on the forward strand.
ATAAATAGAGAATAGCCGCGAATACCTATTTGTAGGTACCTACTACCTACCTAAGTAGGTAACCTGAATTAGGTACCTATTCGTTTGCAAAAGATGGTTTTAGGTAATAGGTAAGTACTTAGGTACTTACTTTTATGAATCCATCCTCCGAATTAATCGGCTTTAGTGCTTCATTAAGCTGCTCGCATAAGTACAGCACATAATATTTGTCCATCCGAAACAAGTGTCGGAACTCAGCGTCGGGAAATTCAAAGGGATTACTTCCATCACTAATTACGTGCTCATGTTATTTTCGTTCTAAATTCACTATTTCAAACTAATAAAAAAAGCGCGAGACATGTTTTTTGATCTTTTAATAATTGAGTTAAAGTTCTATGAGCTTATACCCACCTCTAATCTCGATGATAAAATTATCCCTCTCAAATGTCAAAAAAGGACAGTTTATCTTCTTTTATTTGGCCCCATGCTATAGACGGTGGATAAATAGTCCCCCGAGTCCCCGTGAAATGTCAAACGGGGATAAACTTCTCCTCTCCCCTGTTGCCGTGCTCTGAGGGGTGGATAAGTTAATGTTATCTCCTGTGCAGTGGATAAAATCGGGGGATATAATTTTTATCTTCGGCCCATGCTAGCCGTGCTGAAGTGCGCTGTAAGGTTTAAGATAACGTGTGGTGGTTGGGAGGCAACTTTTAATGACTTTTAACAGGTACAAGTTTGTATTAAAGCCTCGTTAAATCAAGAGGACCATTAAGTATCACGGAATGTGAAATTCTTGGGAAATTATTGAAAAGTTCTACACTTTTCTATTGGTTAATTAATTAATCGACCATTTTTGTGCCATGTAAATTTAAAAAATTAAAGTATTGTTTCTTGTTTGTATACGGTGGTTCGGAGCCCTTCGTGTGCGAGTGCGACTCACACTTGACCGATTTTTAGGGTTCCGTACCTCAAAAGGAAAAACGGAACCCTCATAGGATCACTTTGTTGTCTGTCTGTCTATATGTCCGTCAAGAAAACCTAGTAACCTGTACCCTGTCAGGTCTACACAGGTAGACCTAGTACCTGTACAGGTAGAATCATGAAATTTGGCAGGTAGGTAGGTCTTATAGCAGACATAAGAGGGAAAAATCTGAAAACTGTGAATTTGTAGTTACGCACACAAAAAAATTTAACTGTGGTCATGAACTAATAATTAGTATTTTCAAAGTAAGATAACTATATCAAATGGGGTATCATAATGAAAGAGCTTCACTTGTGCATTCTAAAACAGGTTTTTATTTATTTTTATGCATCATAGTTTCTGATTTATCGTACGTGAACGAAGTCGCAGGTAAAAGATTGTGGGTTTTGAACCTAAAGTTGTAAACATTTCGTATTCTTTTCTTGAAGAAAAGCGTTGTACTAAATCGTCTCTCAGGCCGGAAATACATAAAGCATGTCTTCAGTGTGAGTCAGGCTGCTCTATAAATGATCGTAAATTATAAAAACCAGCCAAGTGCGAATCAGACTCGCGCACTGAGGGTTCCGTAGTACAATCTTATTTTATCGATAATTTGCACGATAAATCAAAAACTACTTACTAGATTTCGTTCAAACCAATTGTCGGTGGAAGTTTGCATGGTAATGTACATCATAATATATTTTTTTTAGTTTTATCATTCTGTTATTTTAGAAGTTTAGGGGGACGACACACATTTTATAACTTTGGAAGTATCTCTCGCGCAAACTATTCAGTTTAGAAAAAATGATATAAGTTATTTTTTATAAGGGTTCCGTTTTTTGCCATTCGGATACGGAACCCTAAAAATGAATCGCTGAATGTGTTGCTGATCGCAAATCTCGAGAACAGCTGAACCGATTTCGCTAATTCTTTTTCATAATATCCCTTGAAGTACGGGGATGGTTCTTAAGGAGAGAAAAATTTAAAATTTCCTGAACAAGGATCGACTGTTAGGCGGTAGGTACGAAGTTCGCCGGGGCAGCTAGTTGTGTAAATAGGGTTGCCAGGTCGCCAAACCTAATAGCCGGACAGACCAGCCAGTTTGGCCGGACATTCGGGTAGAAAGGCCGGACACCCTACATTATTGAGGATTTTGTGTCTTGGTATTAATAGGTACGACAAAAAAATTGTATGTAAAATCAAACTTTTTTTATTACTAGCTTATGCTCGCGACTTCGTCCGCGTGGACTACAAAATTTCAAACCCCTATTTCACCCCCTTAGGAGTTGAATTTTCAAAAATCCTTTCTTAGCGGATGCCTACGTCATAATAGCTATCTGCATGCCGAATTTCAGCCCGATCCGTCCAGTAGTTTGAGCTGTGCGTTGATAGATCAGTCAGTCAGTCAGTCAGTCAGTCAGTCACCTTTTCCTTTTATATATATAGAAGAAGATTGTCATAAATCTTGTTGTCTTGTCACTGCCGCCTGCGGGAGCGACCGACAGTCGACTCCCCTGCGCTCGGCCACGCTCGTTTGCGAAATGAAAAAAGCCTAACAAAAGCCGGACACCGTTTATTTTGGCCGGACTCGCAATCAAAAAGCCTACCTATGTCCTTTACCCGGACGCCTGGCAACCCTAAGTGTAAAAATACTTATATCGAAAATCAGTCGTCCAAGAGTAGTCGACGCATTCTTATTACGCAATGACATCAAACAATAGCAATTACAATTCCTATTACCATAACATATATGCCTGACCATTGTAGAGAAAAAATTGTTGGCCGTCATTAGAATGCGGGGGCCAGACCTGGTGCAACGGCCTCGGATCACCTTGTGTGGCGCGCGCAGAATACCTAATGCGGTGCAGCGCTGGGCGCATCCGCGGGTCTGAATAGCGGGACACCGTGGGATCCTGGTGATGTCTTCACTTTGTTTTCTTAAAACTGGATTGACTACACAAATTTCAGACCTCTATTTTACACCCTTAGGGGTTGGTTGAATTTTGAATTTTTTTTTTTATTGGATGTTGACTTTATAATAGCTATCTGCGTTCCAAATTTCAGCCCGATCCAGGTTGCAGTATGCAGGTTTCCTCACGATGTTTTCCAAGTAATGTTTAATTGCTAAAAACGCAAACATAATTCCGAAAATTAAGAGATGCGTGCCCGGAATCGAACCCCGACCTTCTGATTAGAAGGGTACATCTTAACCACTAGGCTATGACGGCTTGTCAGCGAGACATTTTCTCAATCACGCTTGATTACATTGCTATATTGTATAGTACATTGTGACCAATGTGCAAGTTTTTAAGATATAGTATTCTTTAAAGAACATAATATACAAATAGTACCTATGTATTTTTCGTCGTACTCGTGTACTAAAAAGGAAAAGCTAAAAATATTTTCCAAATTGCTAAAACATTTCGTGTACCTACTAAAAATGAAAAGCTAAAAAATATTTTCCAAATTGCTAAAACATTTCGATTACTAAAAATGAAAAGCTAAAAAATATAATATTCCCAAATTGGTAAACCATTTCGTATACCTACTTACTAAAAAGGAAAAGCTAAAAAAAGTGATTTTCCAAATTGCTAAAACTAATAGGTCATTAAGGAGTGTTCTAAGTTTCCGCGTAATTAAGTAAGAAAGCTGGAAAGTTATCTGTTAAAGTTATCGTTGTTCCCGTTTTCCTCATCTACTAATGGAGATTGGGGAGATTTTCCCCGATTTTCTTTCTAGTGTTGATTTTGTGTGATAGCTATCTATAGTCCGAGTCAAGGACTTGGAACAGCTAGATGTCGCATGTTCATAAAACTGTGCCAATTTTTAGGGTTCCGTACCTCAAAAGGAAAAACGGAACCCTTATAGGATCACTTTGTTGTCTGTCTGTCTGTCAGTCAAGAAACCTACAGGGTACTTTCCGTTGACCTAGAATAATGAAATTTGGCAAGTAGGTGGGTCTTATAGCTGGCTTTAGGGGAAAAATCTGAAAACCGTGAATTTGTGGTTACATCACACAAAAATAAAATTGTGGTCATTAACTAATAATTAGTATTTTCAATTTTCGAAGTAAGATAACTATATTAAGTGGGGTATCATATGAAAGGGCTTCACTTGTACATTCTAAAATAGGTTTTTTATTTATTTTTAGGTATAATAGTTTTTGATTTATCATGCAAAATGTCGATAAAATACGATTGTATTACGGAACCCTCAGTGCGCGAGTCTGACTCGCACTTGGCCAGTTTTTTCCTATCTACGATGACGTCACGCTTGTCATCATCATCATCATCATAAACAACAACAACCGACAAACGTCCCGGAAATAGGTGTCCTGTAAGGACTTCCACACGCCACGGTCTTGTGCCGCTTTTTTTATGCCCACACCAAGTTAGCCCTTGAATGCAATCTCACCTGGTGATAAGTGATGATGCAGTCTAAGATGGAAGTGGGCTAACCTGGAAGGAGTATGGCAGTTAATAAACCATACCCTTTTGGTTTCTATACGGCATCGTACCGGAAATCACTTGGCGGCACGGCTTTGCCGGTAGGGTGGTAACTAGCCACGGCCGAAGCCTCCCACCTTACCAACGCTTGTACCTATGTCGCGGGTCCCTGCAACTTTTATTTCGTCTGTCCACCTCATGTCCACCTATTGGAGGATCTTTCACCGCTGCACTTTCCGATGCGAGGTCGCCATTCTAGCACCTTGGGACCCCAACGTCTATCGGTTTTTCGATCTATATGCCCTGCCTATTGCCACTTCAGCTTCGCAACCCGTTGAGCTATGTCGGTTACTCTAGTTCTCCTACGGATCTCCTCATTTCTGATTTGATCACGAAGAGAAACTCCAAGCATAGCTCTCTCCATCGCCCGCTGAGTGACTCATGTCCATATGTCATCACTGGCAAAATGCACTGTTCGAAGACTTTGGTCTTCAAGCACTGAGGAATTTCGGACAAGAAGGTATCTCGAAGTTTTCTGAACGCTGCCCGCTGTGAACTAAAATAGAGCAAATAAATTGAGTTAAAAGCTAAATGTAGCTAAAATGTGACAGACAAAGCCACAGACAGACCGGCGCCGCACTTATAAAATATACAGATAGAGAGGCTGTGTTTGCGTCGGGGGCTGGTCAGATGAAGTCTATAAGTACTTAAGAAAAATCTTATTCTTCATGAAAATACGCATTCATCTACATACATACATCTCTATATGTATATGAAAATTTTGACGACCTCCCTGGCGCAGTAGTAATTAGTGTCTTTTTAGTGGGAGGTCCCGGGTTCGATTCCTGGCAGGGGTTTGGAATTTTATAAAATCTAAATTTCTGGTCTAGTCTGGTGGGAGGCTTTTGCCGTGGCTATCTACCACCCCACCGGCAAAGTCGTGCTGCCAAGCGATTTAGCGTTCCGGTACGATGCCGTGTAGAAGTACCTGATGGGTATGGGTTTAATGCAAACTGCCATACCCCATCTAGGTAAGCCCACTTCCATCTTAGACGGCATCATCACTTACCACCAGATGAGTTACTTGTATCTGACTGACTGATCTATCAACGCACAGCTCAAAACTACTGGATGGATCGGACTGTTTGGCATGCAGAACAGAAAGCTATTATGACGTAGACATTCACTAATAAAGGGTTTTTGAAAATTCAGCCCACAAGGGGGTAAAATAGGGGTTTGAAATTTGTGTAGTCCACGCGGACGAAGTCGCGGACATCAGCTAGTAATATATAAAGCTGCTGTCTTATATTCATATTCCAATATACGCACATACCTACTTACTAGCTTTTGCTCGCGACTTTGTCGTAAGTTGGCTTCCAGTTTTACCCATTGACACCCACTGATTAAAATATGAAATCACTACCCCTTCACTACCTCTATTATATAAATGTGTGTTTGTTTGTTGGTTTGTTGGTTTGTCCTTCAATCATGTCGCAACGGAGTAACGGATCGACGTGATATTTTGCATGGGTGTAGTTCAAGACCTGGAGAGTGACATATGCTACTTTTTATCCCGGTTAATCAAAGAATTCCCATAGGATTTTTAAAAACCTAAATCCGCGCGGCGAAGTCGCGGGCATCAGCTAGTCATTTTTAGAAAGCGGAGATGATAATATTAGTACAAAACCGGTGTCTATGGATTTTTCATATCAAACGCCATAGTTCGCCGCGACCTGACCTTGAAAGCTCACGGCATTTGACAGTCTGCCAAATAAGATATCCTAAGGTTTCCCCAACTTTAGATTTGGAAACTTCGCAGTCTCCATAGTCGAGTCGACAATTTTCCACTGACCGATTCGTGCGCGATTGCTTAAAGTTTTACAATTTCTGCCTTTTGGCGTGATTTTTCAAAAAATATTTGTTACTGTTGTAAAAGTTTTAATTGAATTTTATCAAGTAGCATTGTATATTGTTTAGAGGGTTAGTGTCGGCGCATGTCTGTCGATTGCGCTGGTTAAGTAACGTTGACTTAAGTCAGTAGGTAAATAGATAGGTGAGTGACATTGACTTGTACCTATGATGATTCGTGCTTTGGATAGCACTCTAAGCCGTTGGACTTTGTCTTTTTTTTTAATTTTAGCCAAGTTAATTGCTGACTAATATTCCCGTTTGCCCTCCAATGAAGCGTAAAGCTTGTGCTAGGAGTAGGTACGACAATAGTGCAACGGGTGGGGTTTGAACCGTCGACCTTTCGGTTTTCAGTCCACTCCTTTAACGGTTGAGCTATCGAGGCTCATTAACTGTGTGCTTAGTTGAGTCGTATGGGGAAGGATCTGGGAGTGCTTTATTATTTTAAGAAACCTCTCTATTATGTGATTGATGGAAGGAATCACAACTCTCAGTAATAAGAGAGAGAAAGAGGGTGTGTGTGTGTGTGAGAGAGAGAGATAGTAAGAGAGTGAGAAAGAAAGAAAGAGGGAGATACGAAACCTTCCTGCGGACCTGACCTTGAAAGCTCACTGTTTTTAACAGTCTGCCAAATAAAATATCCTAAGGTTTCCCCAAGGATGAGTGTAAATGGTAAATCTCTAAGTTGGTGATCTCTTAATTCAACCCCCAAATGTCTCGGAAAGGTGTCCCATTTCCCCCACTCCCGGACACAAGTCAAGTCCTCGTTCCCGGATGTGTCGGGGGCTATGTGTCGGGAGTAATGTCGCGGCGGCACGTACGACACGACACCGCGGGGACTGGAATTCTAATAAAGCTTATGTGTTTTAATGCGATCCCTGTCGCCGCTCTAGAGCCTTTATCTACGGCATTATCTATGCCTCTAAATACCTCTCTAGTCTATGGTTGTATGAATAGATATGGTGGATAATAGTGTACGATATAGTTTGATTTTGTAGGGTTCCGTACCTCAAAAGGATACACTTATAGGATCACTTTGTTGTTGGTCTGTCTGTCAAGAAACCTACAGGGTACTTCCCGTTGACCTAGAATCATGAAATTTGGCAGGTAGGTAGGTCTTATAGCAGATATAAGGGAAAAATCTGAAAACCGTGAATTTAGGCTTACATCACACAAAAAAAATAATTAAATAGTATTCATAAACAAATATTGCTATTTTCAACTTTCAAAGTAAGATTACTATACCAAGTGGGTGGTATGGAATGGGCTTTACTTATCTTTATGCAGATTTTTATTTATCTTTATGCATAATAGTTTTTGATTTATTGTGCACAATGTTGATAAAATACGACTGTAGTACGGAACCCTTTATTATAAGCATAGATATAGATAGATATAGATGGTAGACTCAAAGAGAGTCCGTATCAGTTAGTCAGTGATCTTTTTGAAAGGCCTGTGCAAACAAGCTATTCTTTTCTAGCCAGCTTGTGCTAGATTCTATTCTAGCGAAATATAAATGCGAAAGTGTGTCTGTCTGCTAGCCTTTCACGGCCCATCCGTTCAATCGATTTTGACGAAATTTGGTACACATATAGCTTGCATCCCGGGGAAGGACATGGGCTACTTTTTATCCCGGAAAACCAACGAGTTCCCACGGGATTTTTAAAAACCTATATCCACGCGTACCAAGTCGCGGGCATCAGCTAGTGCTAGAATAGAATAAGATATCATGAAGTATGAACAGATTTCCTTTCGCTGTATGAAAATACAACATCAATCGTCGGGTGTGCGGAGTAATATTCCTCGTTGCATTAGCGATCTGTGGCTGATGTACTCAGCTCTTACGGGGAAGGTCGCTGAATGCACGCAGTGGATGGCATCAGTGTGAGCGATCTAAATAAATCCATATCTGTATATATATAAGGAAAAGGTGACTGACTGACTGACTGACTGACTGACTGACTGACTGACTGACTGATCTATCAACGCACAGCTCAAACTACTGGACGGATCGGGCTGAAATTTGGCATGCTGATAGCTATAATGACGTAGGCATCCGCTAAGAAAGGATTTTTGAAAATTCAACTCCTAAGGGGGTGAAATAGGGTTTTGAAATTTTGTATTCCACGCGGACGAAGTCGCGAGCATAAGCTAGTTAATATTATAAATGCGAAAGTGTGTCTGTCTGTCTATCTGCTAGCTTTTCACGGCCCAACAGTTTAACCGATTTTGATGAAATTTGGTACAGAGTTAACTTACATCCCGGGGAAGGACATCGGCTACTTTTGATCCCGGAAAAATAAACAGTTCCCACGGGATTTTCAGAAACCTAAATCCACACGGACAAAGTCGCGGGCATCATCTAGAACTCAATAAAAAGAAATAATATAGGTACTCAAAGGGACTTCGCTGTATGACAATTGACATTACAACATGAATCGCTTATGCGCTGGGCGGTGTGGAATATGTCACTCTCAGGGTATTTCATTTCATTCGTTCTTTACGGTGTGATAATATTTAGCGTAGCATCTTCTCTATATTAATATTTGTTGCTTGATATAAACTTTACTTATTTATTTATTTGTCTTAAAATAGATTTGTGATGCAAGCCATCCTTGTGTTGTGCCAAATTTCGTCAAAATTGATTCAATGAATGGGCCGTAAAAACCTAGCAGATATAAACACACTTTCACATTTATAATTTTAATCTGGCAGTATAGATTGAAAGACAGATATTTCCCTTAATTACTGGTTCCTTTGTTTAGTCTTTGTTTTCCTTGTTTTGTATGCAATATTTTTTTCTATCTATCCAAGTTTTTATTTGTGCGTAGTATTTTAAATCACATAAGCTTTTTTATATGTAGTATTTCAAACACGCTGCAAGAGGGGCCCCGCGTGTAGGTAGTTCTTGAAACTATTTTCTATTTCTGCGCAAACAGTTCAGCTGTTGTTGCTCTTCAACTTGTTGGTAATGCGATATAAATATATCTACACTCGCATTCGCTGCATATGCCACTACGTGCGGCATAGGCGGGCGGGAGGGCGGGCGGCGAGATTCGATTTACATCCGAGTTTGGGAACAATCTATTCGTATATGTGATTCGTATGTGAACTTTACACAGAGGTCGCATACTTCAATTACTCTGAGTAACTGAAGTAATAATAACTTACTATAGCTAACGCATTGATGTCATCGTCATCATCATGATCAACCCATCGCCGGCTTACTACAGAATAGCACGGGTCTCCTCTCAGAGCGAGAAGTGTTTTGGCCATAGTCTACTACGCTGGCCATGTGCGGATTGGTAGACTTCACACACCTTTGAGAACATTATGGAGAACTCTCAGGCATGCAGGTTTCCTCACGATGTTTCCCTTCACCGTTAAAGCAAGTGACATTTAATTACTTAAAACGCCCATAACTCCGAAAAGTTGGAGGTGCGTGTCCGGGATGGAACCCCCGACCTCCGACTAGAAGGCGGGCGTCCTAACTACTAGGCTATCACAGCTTAGTAGGTAAGTATTTGTTCAAAATAAAGATTATGTGGCAGACAATGGAAATTCCTTTGTTGTGCAATACCTACCTAGTTAGTAGTATGAATTCCTGGACGTTAGTTTAATGCGTTCAAAAGTCGCTTTCAAATGGACTTAGCAGAAAACGCTCTGTTCAAAAAGCTTGTTGGAAACTTCGTTGAATTTAAATTCTAACCGTGTTCAGGTTAACTACCTAAATGCATATAATCGAATTTTGCATTCAGTTTACAACAATGGGATTTATTGTGGAACTACGTGTTCTGTCCACTAATAATATGCATTTCTGAACGCATCGGCTGCTGAACTTGCGCGCCAAAACGGCACGTGGCAATATGGCCGCCTGTCAGTGTTTTTTCTAAATTACTAGACGGATCTAGCAATGATTCCATATAATATGATGAACTACGCACTAGATTCGGGTTATTGCAAACAAGATTATTTTGATGTGATTGCAGTAGGTATTTAAGTTGGGCGTGCAATTCAGTTTTTTAAAATAGCGTGGGAACTCTCATTTTCCAGGATAAAAATAGCAGTAGTATGTCCGTCTCTTATTACAAAATAAACGTTCTATCTTTCTTTCTACAGGATTCACTATCTCTGTAGTCTGTACCAAATAGATGATATCCGCTGTCCTCGTAGATTTAGGTTTTTATGGGGCTTTTTGATTTTCTGGGACTAGAAGTATCCGCCCTATATGCCCATCCTAGGGAGGCAAGCTGTTTCTGTACCAATCTCCATCAAAACCTTTGATAGATGGGTGGGCTATGAAAAGCTAGCAGAAAGACAATTATTTGTCTGTCTGCTAGCTTTCTCTGTCCATGAAAAGCTAGCAGACAGACAACTAATTGTCATGTCATGGACAGAGACATATTTTGTCTCAGTACCAAATTTCGCCGAAATCGATTAAACGGATATGGGCCATGAAAAGCTAACAGACAGACAAACTCGCTTTTCGCAGAACTTTACAATATTAGTATCCTTACATAACGTTGATCGAGTGTCCCTCAACGTTCCCAACGCATCACCTGTTGCGCGCCAAAACGACGCGTGGCAAGATGGCCGCCGGGATTTTTTCATGGCGTCTTTCCGTGCTTTTGGCCAGCGCTCCTGTGTGACGTAGCGACCCAGTTAGCCACGCCAACGGGTACCACGGCCAAGTCCACCGCACTCGGGCATCCCCGATGAACCGACGCCAATATCTATAAAATAAATTGGCCGGCGCGGTACGAAAAAAATATATAAAAATAATGAAGGAATCGTAAGCGATGCCCGATTTGCCGCCAAAATTCGTCAGGGGTGAACGCACTCCAGTGTTTTGGCAAGCGTGTTTGGAAGTTTTCCTAATAGTTGGTGTGATTCGATAAGGTGTATGGTTTTATTGGCGGTGTGGGTTGGTTTGTAAACAATGGCTCTATTGGCTCGTTTAGTTAACCTTTTTGTTCAAGATTATAGCTTTTAACGAACTCTACTATTACTTTGGGATGAAAAAAGTTATTACGGGTACACTAGGTTTTCTTAATTTTATTATTTATTAGCTTATGCCCGCGACTTCGTACGCGTCGAGTACACAAATGTCAAACCCCTATTTTACCCACAATACTGCATGCCAAGATTTGTCCAGTGGTTTGAGCTGTGCGTTGATAGATCAGTCAGTCAGTCACTTTTTCCTTTTATAAGTATATATTTTAGACTGGTTGATGCCTGCGACTATATTCACGTGGATTTAGATTTTAAAAAATCCCATGGGAACTGTTTGATTTTCCGGGTTAAAAATAGCCTGTGTCACTCTCCAGGTCTTTAACTATACCCTTGCAAAAATCACGTCAATCCGTTGCTCCGTTGCGACGTGATTGAAGGACAAACTAACAAATCATCAAATAAACACACTTTCGCATTTATAGTATGGGTTTGCATGATAGGCTTGCGCGTGACGACTCGACGAATCATGCTTTAAAGAAAGCAATGATGAGGTCTAAGTTGGAGCGTGCTTGCCTAGAAGATGCCTATTCGCTCTTGCCTTGAAAGTACCTAAGTTATTTCCAATAAGGAATTTAAAAAGTAAATTTTCATTCAAAACTAAATTGAAAAAATTCCTTTTGGATAAACAGGTAGAATTTCAGGATCATGTGGCGGAGTACTCCTTTTTGTAACAAGATTTAGGCTACATCATAGGTATACATTATACATGTGCATAGATGTGTCCAATTATATATATAAGTAAGTATGTGTGAATTTGTATATATTATTAACATATAGAATAGATAGATTAGATAAGTACAATTAAAATAATTCCGTGGCGCCACCCGAATCAGGGTTCCTACTGAAAACCAGCGCTGTATGTTTTTGTACTTGTGCAAGACATATGGCATATATGCTGAGTAGGGACCTTTTTTTTCGGGTTGTGCCACACATGACATGGTTTATTCCGGCGCTTCTTCTACTTGAGGTCTTTTGACTTTACTACTCAAGTATTAGAGGCGCCGGTGTAACCTAACCAGGTCTAGCTGGTAATGTGTGGCACAGCCTTAAAAAATAACCGTTTTTCTTTCTTTCTTATTTGTGTGTGCATGGAGGGTTGAAGACCTCCGTCTTCTTCCAACACTAACTAAGATCCGTTATGATAGTAGGTTAATACCGTATAAGTATTATTAAAATGATGTACCAAGTATGCCAAGTTGGCTGTTTAGTATTTTGTCCTTTGCTAGGTATCTACTATCTACACCCTTTCACCTACTGATGGCTTTATGAGGTATTTATTTATATTTTACCTACAATTCTTGAGTTCCGGCTTGCTTTGAAGTATTCTCTCCGTTTTGCCCATGTTAAAACTATTTGGCCCACGATTTCGTCCGCGTGGATTTATTTTTTTTAAAAAAATTCCGGGGAAAAAATAGCCTCAATTCATATATGTAGGTAGCTCCCTAAACTACCGCTATAAAAAACATCACATCATTTTATTACTACGGTCCAATACCCTATCCATACTAATATTATAAATGCGAAAGTGTGTCTGTCTGTCTGTCTGTCTGCTAGCTTTTCACAGTCCAACGGTCCAACCGATTTTGATGAAATATTGTTTAGAGTTAGCTCACATCCCGGGGAAGGATGCTACTTTTTATACTGGAAAATTGTCCCCATGGTATTTAAAAAAATCTAAATCCACGGGGGGAAGTCGCGGGCATCATTGCAAAATATTAGACACGAGAGAAAGTTAGATTTTCAATATGCCATTTGAAGTTTTCACAGGGTTTTTTCGGAGCATGCATTTCAGTCAGATCAAAGAGTCAACCGCGATCGCTATGAATAGACTTCAAAAAGATTAGGTGATTACGATTGCTGTTACATTTCGAAGTCGTCAATCGGTTTCGACTGGATCGCTAGTGCGTTGCACAATTAGGTCCCTGATTCATCAAAGTGACTTTCGTGAAAACTATTTTGGTCCGCTGAGAATCTGAGTTGCGACGAATCAATGACGTTTTCTGCTAGGTACAAAGTTCAGATCAGTTTTTATCATTATCATCATCTCATGGCCGGCGCACTACTGAGCAGTCTTCTCTCAAAATGAGTAGGTTTTTACACGACTGGCCAAGAAAGGGTTGTAATATTTTCACGGTTCATGTACAGTAGGTACGCGGCAGAAAATAATGTACATCGACCTTTAGAATGACATTTCAGCTTTGTAGAGCGTTATCTCTATCACTCATACCTATGTGACATTTTGTTGGTTTCAACGACTGAGACCTCATAAGAAAGCTCAAAGTCACACAGCGGGCGATGGAGAGAGCTATGCTTGGAGTTTCTCTAAGTGATCAAATCAGAAATGAGGAGATCCGTAGGAGAACTAGAGTAACCGACATAGCTCAACGGGTTGCGAAGCTGAAGTGACAATGGGCAGGGCACATAGTTCGTACAACCGATAGACGTTGGGGTCCCAGGGTGCTGGAATGGCGACCTCGCTAGGTGGACGGACGACAACAGACGAGTCGCAGGGAGCCGTTGGCTTCAGGTGGCGCAAGTCCTTAGAAGAGAAATATAATAAATAAATAATATTTTTTTTTTTTTTTTTTAATACAATAAAACTTAAAGCTAGCCTTATCTAATTACTATATAAATCATGACCGCGTGGAATGGTGCCAAGAATACTGGCTGCATTTCCGCGCTGGACAGCCAGGCTGATCCGCTGCGCAAAAAATGAGCCAGCCCTTCTGTCACCAGTTGAGGCTATTAATCGCGGTGAAATGTCTCGTAAAAAATTTTTAGCACTAAGACTCCATGGCCCCAGGGTCTCCACGGCAAACGGCACAAAAATGTAACTCTCTATAAGAGAGGCATACTTGCGCCGCTTGCCGTTTTCAGCTGTTTCTGCTGCGGCTCCCGGTCTTGATGCTGTCTTCCTGATATGACACGGGGCCAATGTGTCAACGCAAGTTGCGTCCCACATTAGCGCCCGTCCCCGTTCCCAGGGAACCAGCGTCAATCCATCAGGTCTCTTGCCATCATCCCGACTAATCCCTGCCGGCTCAATGAGCGCAGGAATATTTATGGTGGCAAGAGCTCTTTTAATTGTATCGTTAAGAGAGCCATGCCTAAACAGCCTACCGGAGCTCCTTTGGCAAGAGAGTCCGTGGATTCCAAATTTATCAACCTCTTGTGAAAAGATCGTGTGATTGAATAATAAATAAAACGTTTATTATTCAATCATCTAGTTACACACATACATGGATTTGATCTTGAACAAATTTGCGTGCTTGTTGACATATGCATATACAATATTAAAAATGGTACAAGATCAAGAAGTGGCTATCCTAGCTAGATTTTTAGATCTGTGTTAAGGATAGCCAGCCCTCTCCCTCGGTTAACTAAAAAGTAAATAAGAACATGAGTGCACAAGCACAAATCAGTTATTACAGAAGATTGCTGTTCTTTAACGTTTTTACACTTAAATAAACGTATGATTTATGAACCTAGATAGTTGTGTAGGAAAACTGTAGTGTGTGTTTGTGTGTGTGTAATAAGTCCAGCAGTGGGCGTCTATCGGTTGATGATGATGATGATAATGAACGATTGAGGTCCGAGACAATTCTCTACGAAACCGCTATCTCTTTCTAAATCGATGCACATTACTCTCTGCTGCGTACTGTACTACTATGCAGAATTTACTACTAAGATCGAAAGCCAAAATTTCTCTGGAGTGCAATCACCCCAGCATGTGGTGTAGCGACTGGCACCTCCGCCACTTTCCCTGCCAGTAGCCGCCACGTGGTCGCAGGTCCTGCCAACACTGCTTGGCACTGCGTCGCCGCGTCTGGCGTCCTAGCCAACTACTGTTGTGGCTGGACAAGTGTTTATGTTATACCCGTATGACTCTCATTGTCATTTTTGGTACGTTAGTCAATCGATTAGTAGGTACTTAGGTAGGTACTTAATCGCACTAATTATAGAATTATTTTTAGGGTTCCGTACCTCAAAAAGAAAAAAGGATCACTTTGTTGTCTGTCTGTCTGTCTGTCAAGAAACCTATAGGGTACTTACTTCCCATTGACCTAGAATCATGAAATTTGGCAGAAAGGTAGGTCTTATAGTAGACATGAGGGGGAAAATGTGATAACCTTGAATTTGTGGTTACATCACAAGAAAAAAAATTAAAATGCACTTAAAATGTGTTCATGAACAAAATATATTTATTGCTTTCAAAGTTAGATAATTATGTCAAGTGGGGTGTCATATGAAAGGTATTCACCTGTGCATTCTAAAACAGATTTTTATTTATTTTTATGCATCATAATTTTTGAATTATCGTGCAAAATGTCGAAAAAATATGACTGTACTACGGAACCCTTGGTGCGCGAGCCTCGCACTTGGCCGGTTTTTTACGGACTATACCAATTTTTTTTGGGAGGAGTCGTGTAAAAAAAACGTTTCTCTGAAAATTCCCTGATGTAACCACAAATTCACGGATTTTTCCCTTTAAGTGTGAAATCCTCCCTTGGGGTAGTCGTGAAAAAAAAAACCAGCTAAGTGCGAGTCCGGCTCGCACACTGAGGGTTCCGTACTACAGTCGTTTTTTTATCGACATTTTGCACGATAATTCAAAAACTATGATGCATAAAAATAAATAAAAATCTGTTTTAGAATGAACAGGTAAAACCCTTTCATATGATACCCCACTTTATATAGTTATCTTACTTCGAATATTGAAAATACTAATTATTAGTTCATGACCACAATTTAATTTTTTTTGTGTGATCTAACCCTAAATTCACGGTTTTCAGATTTTTCCCCTAAAGCCAGCTATAAGACACACCTACCTGCCAAATTTCATGATTCTAGGTCAACGGGAAGTACCCTGTAGGTTTCTTGACAGAGAGACAGACAGACAACAAAGTGATCCTATAAGGGTTCAGTTTTTCCTTTTGAGTTACGGAACCCTAAAAAAAAGTTTCCCTGAAAGTTCTCGCCACGTGGACCAATAGGTCCTGCCAAAGAGTGCTTGGCACAGCTACGTCCCGACTACAATCCTAGCCAATAAACATGTTTTGGCTTGACTTGTGTTTATACTTCACGGCAAATGTTTGGAACGGGATCCCTCATATGCGTTTCATTCATGTTTTTTCTGTTTTTGAATCGTGGGTGGAAATAGTACGTAGCTTCCACGTCACAAAACAGTATTTAATGAAATTAGGAATGACTAGCTGAACACCCCTGCTCCGTTCGAGTCGAATTTTCGAAAATCACGCATCATATAGGTACTTCTTCATTTTTGTCTGAAAGTCAAAATACTTTTCCTAGATAGCTCGTAGCTTTAGTTTTTTTTTATTATTTTTATTCAGATACAAGTTAGCCCTTGACTGCAATCTCACCTGGTGGTAAGTGATGATGCAGTCTAAGATGATAGCGGGCTAACCTGGAAGGGGTATGGCAGTTTTTATTAAACCCATACCCCTGTGGTTTCTACACGGCATCGTACCGGAACGCTAAATCGCTTGGCGGCACGGCTTTGCCGGTAGGGTGGTAACCAGCCACGGCCGAAGCCTCCCACCAGACCAGACCAGAAATTTAGAAATTATAAAATTCCAAACCCCTGCCAGGAATCGAACCCGGGACCTCCCACTAATAAGACCACAGCGCTCACCACTGCGCCAGGGAGGTCGTCAAATAGGTCGATCAAATAGGTACTTCTTCATTTTTGTCTCAAAGTTCTTCCAGGTTAGCCCGCTATCATCTTAGACTGCATCATCACTTACCACCAGGTGAGATTGCAGTCAAGGGCTAACTTGTATCTGAATAAAAAAAAAAAAAAAAGTCCAAATACTTTTCCTAGATAGCTCGTAGCTTTAGTTTTAAGTTCGCGTAAAAAATATCACATATCATCTTACAAATGCAACAACCGACTATCAAAAAGTGTAATTTATTACCTAATTTGAATAACTTTTTTTTTAATTTGATTTGATACAACTTGAAAAATGACGGCGTTGCGTTGGTGCACTCAGATGAGTGTACAAACACCCTAAGTTTCTTCTTTCTTTTCTCTCTTTCTTTCATTGTAGTTGCTCGTGGTTGTGTTGTGCCCCAAAAGTCTACCATAAGGATACTGTAAGCAACAACCAAATCAATTTTCCCAACACGGATGTATTGTCCTTATGCAAGCCAAATGCATGCATACAATTATCCTCAACATATTCAAATACCGTGTTCTCTGAATACTTCGCATCATTCCGAGAATTAATGTCACCACGCGTCATCGTGAAACCGTATGAGTTGCTAAGGCAATACGCTACGATGGCGTTTACGAGCTTTTTACAGTTATCCGAAAACTGCACTTAAGGCGAACGCTCATTTTTTTTAAAATTTATTTATAACAAAAGTACACCAATTAATACATTGTTTTTCTTTCGCCAAACTGGTGGGCCAGTTTGTTGGAGAGCTGGCGGTCCTAAACAATAATTAGTATGTACGTATTACATGATATTCTAACTTATATTCTAACTTATTAAACTTATATTCTAACTTAAATACCTACTTAAACTCATAACACTAAACAATACGCATAGTGGTCTCGCTATGAAATTTTTTGTTACTTTCAAAGAACGCTGTATTTTGCAGTCTTATCTCATCACTAGCTTTTAATACTCGCAACTTTATCCACGTGGATTTATGTTTTTAAAAATCCCGTAGGAAATTAAAGGGGTTTCTGTGATAAAATAGCCTATTACAGTTTCCAGCTCTTGAATTACTATTCTAGATGCAATAATCATGTCGTAGATCTGTTGCTCCGTTATGTTGTAATTGAAGGAAAAACTAACAAACAACATACTTTCGCATTTATGCTAGTGATTCATATTAGGTCAATTGTAGAGCTAATATTTTTTTTGCGTTTCAAGCAGTTAAATATCTTGCTTTAACGGTGAAGGAAACCTGCATGCCTGGAAGTTCTCCGTAATCTCCATAAGTTAAAAGGTGTGTGAAATCTGCCAATCCGCACTTGACCAGCGTGGCGCCATTCTTCTCGTTCTGAAACGAGACCAGTGCTCAGTAGTGATGCATGTAGTTTGACGATGGGTTGAGATGATGATGATGATTGTCAATTAGCCTCAATAGATCAACCGGTAAAGGAGTGGACTAAAAACCGAAAGGTAGACGGTTCGAACCCCGCCCGTTGCACTATTGTCGTACACTCCTAGACGCTTAGTTGGAGAGGAAAGGGGAATATACAAGGTATATTATATAAGGTAACACTTTTTTAATGAATTTTACGGTTAGCATATTTTTTTATGAATTACTTGATCCAGTGAGAGTTCACCTTAATTTTTGGAAAACAATCGCGAATTCCAATACAAAGTCCGTCTAAACGGGCCTCGGTAAATCACGGCGACACCTTTGCATACATTATGTTATGATTCAACACGCAACAATACATTATTTCGTTTGCGCGATGAATACTCGATTAGTGCGAATTTTACAAGTCATACACGACAATCGTTATCGATTATATTAAAATGTCCAGCGGTGTCGGCAGTGGTCCGACCGCTGCGCCGACGATGAACGAGAAACGAGTAGAACTAGAAACTATAAACGAGTTGGCGATCAGCGGGAAGCGAGTGTGTAGTTTCGATAGTTTTTGAAAAAAAAATTCGGCGCCATCAAATATCGTAGATGGCACCTGCCTCACGGCAGTCGTCCCCGCTTCGTAGTCACTTAGGTCGCGCAGGTTTGGATGATGCTTTTATAATGTTTATTTCTTGTGATTTTCATAATAGAGGAACTATTATTATAGGCATTCCGAACCAGTGGTAGATGCATCCGACTATTCGTACAGATCGCGCGTCGAGAGTTTGGCTTTGACCTTCGGGTGGAGGGGATTACTGCGCATGGGTACTGTCACGCACACAATACTTTTCCTTTTTTATGTACCAGGTTGGATATTTGAGTGGGTCAAAATTCATGTACAGTGGTAATAATTCTAGAAAATAATACGAAATAGATAAACTTCTTCATTTATTAAAACTATTGATAGTTATTTTACTTATATTAAATGTTTATTTCCTTTTAAAGTTTACAGAGACAGCGATGAAAATTCTAAATAATTGTTTTTTAATAAAATTATTTATTCCAAGATACATGTAAAATTGGTACATACAAACAAAAGAAAACTTAAAATAATTATTAAATACAAAAGTTAACATTAAAAAAAGTCTTAGACAGCAGTGCTATTCAGATTCTCTATATAATAAACAATTAACGAAAATAGCAATTCACTTGTGAACGTGATTGTACAAAACAGAGGCAGGAACGACTGGAGCAGTGGAGCGCCAATCAGAGCACCCGCGTGCGCCATAACACCCCGCCCGCACCCCACTAATTGCCCGTTGATACCCAATTTCTGATTTCTGCGCAATAACGGTCAAAGCCAAACTCTCGCCGCGCGTACTGTAAGTGCTTGTAAAAGTTTATACGAATAAAAAAGATTTTTATTTTTATTTTATTTTATTTTATTTTATTTTATAGGAATTATATAAAGGTAAAATCACAGTTTAAAAAATAACTCATCGTAGACAATTATTACCTGCGTGAAATTAATAAACCGAATCCGCATACACCGCGACTAGCTTTTGCCTCTAGATGTCTATTATTTCCTTAATTTATGGATGCTTGAATGTAACTATAAATGTAACAAAGTGCAAGATACATAGACGTTATTGTATTATGTTTACTATTCACCTTTTAACAATCAGTTAAAGTTAACTTGACTATCATAATAGATTAAGGGATGATTTATGCCAACACGTGGCGGGCGTTAGTTGTGCCACGTACGAGGCACGGATTTATAACATCACGAACATTTTATATGAAGTAGTTAACCGTGCTTTCCGTATACTTCATTAAAAAAAATCGTGATGGTTTGAATCCGTGCCTCGTCCGCGCCTCGTACGTGGCACGGCTAGCGCCCTCCACGTGTTGGCATAAATTCCTTAAATGATTACTAGAAGCAATCATTTTAAGGGGCTCAATGATTTTCAATAAGGAATGACTAGTTTAATTCGCTATAATCCACAAGCAAAAAAAATCTACTTATATTGGTGCAAAATGCAGTACCTATGCAGACACCGCCCGCCCTCCTAAAATTAAAGATGTTTGAAAAGTTTTTAACGTTGCCATCAGAAGTTTTAACAAGTGGTTAAAACTTAAATAAAAGTAGAATAAAAACAAAACTAATTGACTGGTTTAAATCAGCTAGTGTTTCCTTTGCTGCAGTTTGCAATATGAAAGGGATAGCAACATTTAGTTTTGGTGGATTATGGGTAACTAAGCTTGTAGTTCCTTGTTTATCAAAGCGTAACATACGTGTCAGAAAAAACGCTAGTCTGTCACCGCCCTTAATAGATTTACCCAAAAATTGGGAGTCAATAAAAAGGGCTGATCTTTCAATCGCCAGATAAACTTTACTGATGAATAAAGATGTTTTGACAGATTTTCTGTACAAAAACTGTCAAAATCGCAAACGTTTCTTATTTTAAAGTTTTTTGACGATTAAACAGCTGAATTAATAATCAATCTATCCGTAATCGGCCGATAAGTTAGCGACATTGTTACTTGTCAAAAAAGACCACACATATTTTGGCATGTAATAACGTTGCTAAGTACAGTTCTTGCAATTCACGAAGGCGAGTGAACTTTACTTGTAGTTACGTCGTATACACGGACATTGCGTAAGTGTGCGTGTATGCCGGACCAATCAGTCGCGAGCAAGTGCTCGCAAACGCACATATTTACTGTACCTTACTTATACAGATACGCCTTAAACACAAGCATGAGTCACTCGTCCTCGTGAAATGCAAGACCTATAACCTATCCTCAGATTACGGATAGGATTGATTATTTTTCAGCCGTAAAAAATCTCCCTTTAGTCGCAAAAAAGTTTGGAATACCCAGGTGCCTTTTTATGTTAAGTCCCAAAATTGGGCGCCAATGTTTGGTGATTTGGCAAAAATGTTTTGTTTTAACCGTGGTGGATTGTTTGAATGTTCACAGGACGAGTTCCATCCGTTCATAGAGGCCCTGATGCCTTTCGTTAAGTCCTTTTCGTACACGTGGTTCAATTTACAAGCGGCCAAAAGGAAATATTACAAAAAGCACGAGAAACGGATGAGTCTCGAGGAGGAGCGGCACACCAAATATGAACTACAGGTAACTTTTTTTTTAAATTATGTGATTTATATAAAATTAATAGTATAATAGATGATGCCCGCGACTTCGTCCGCGTGGATATACAAAAAATCTCCCAGGAACCATGGATTTTTACGGGATAAAAATAGCCTATTGTGTGTTTAATTTCTAGCTCCATTCCCAGCCCAATATACTTCCAGTAGTTTTTACTTGAAAGAGTAACCACACAAACACACACACACTTTCGCTTTTATAATATTAGTGTGATTATTTTTATTCTTTACTAGCTGATGCCCGCGACTTCGTCCGCGTGGATTTAGGTCCTTTTAAAATCCCGTGGGAACTCATTGATTCCCCGGGATAAAAAGTAGCCTATGTCACTCTCCAGGTTTTTAACTATACCCATGCAAAAATCACGTCAATCCGTTGCACCGTTGCGACGTGATTGAAGGACAAACGAACAAACAAACATACTTTCGCATTTTTAATATGGGTAGTGACTATACAGGATGTAGCCAGAACGCTAGCAAAAACTTAGCGTTATAGTTATACTACCTAAACACAATCCAATACCAATACCATTGCCTCATTTTTGTAGTTTTAGTGATTTAGTATTTTCAAACCTGCAATGTTTAGCGTGCAAAAACTCGGCTCAAATGCCCCAACTACAACGCGGGGGCATTGGCTCTGAGTGGGCCTACAAACGCAACGTTCTTTGACCTCTAGCGTCAGTCAGATGAACATTTGCAGCACCAGAGGAACTGCCGATGCGTTGCCGGCATTTTAAGAATTTGTTGGTCCGCCCCATGTTGTAATCTAATGGGAACACCGCCGATGGGAGTTGGTTCCACAGTTTGCATGTGCGTGGAAAGAAGGATCTGGCACAACGGACGGTCGAAGTGCACCAGACACCCAGGTCACTGCTACAATAAAAAAATTCAATGTGTTTAATATGAAACCAAACCAAATATAATTATGCCTTCAAAAACGTGAAAATTCTCGGTTCAATTATTTTCGCTTCACGATCTTGCAAACGATAGCAACTGCGAACGTGACATTATAAGGCTACGAAACCACGCACGAATAAAACTAATTTAATTTACTACAAGTAAAATCATTTTATTTAATTTAATAATATATTGTTATATTCTAGAAAAATTTGCCTATTGCTTCGTGTTTAGATTTCTTCGAAACTAGCTCTATTTCCCGCGGACTCCCAGTGTGGAGACCTACAAAAATTTCAAACCCCCACCTTTAGGGAATTGAACATTTTCAAAATTATGCTCTTCATAGGGATGGTCTAACGTCTAATAGCTATCTGCATGTGCCAAATTTCAGCCCGATCCGTCCGGTAGTTTGAGCTGTGATCGATCAGATGATGACGGAAAGGTGACTGACTAACTGACTGCAGTTAGTCAGTCAGTTAGTCACCTTGCCTTTTATTATTTAGACTATACCTACTGGCCTCAGTCGGCGACTTCGTTCGCGTGGTCTTATGTTTTTAAAATCCCGTGAGAACTCTTTGATTTTCCGGTACAAAAGTTTTGACACGTGAGTAAAGCCAGGTGTGAGACGTGTATAATGGAAATCACTCACGATAGGTTAAACACTAAAATAGTAAAATATCTTTGAAATGGTCAAAGACCTATCTGTTACTAACAGTTCATTGACTCTTCCGCTCAATTTACCTATTCAAACAAACAGGCCTTTACCGCATTGAAAACGGGCCTTTTTATTTCCCCTCAAGTTAGTTTAACTTTAGAAAGCCTCTTTTAAGTAATCAAGGAGAAGGGTTTTTTCAAACTCTTATGAATGAATAAAGATTTTCTTTAATAATAAAGTTCTTCGCCGCAGTAGACAACAGCTGTTAAATTCATTACTACCAAAGCCAAGCATTTACAAGGTCTTTTAAATGGTAAAAGACCTGTCTATTACTAACAGTAATAGACCATTGAGAGACAAAGTCAAGGACATGTTTGTTACTAATGAATCTCTTTGCATGGATAAAGATTTTTTTTTTACATTTAATATAATAAATTCCTTTGCCGCATTGGACAAAAACTTCAATTGGTTTCCT
The DNA here is from genome assembly GCF_902806685.2 of Maniola hyperantus. NCBI lineage: Eukaryota > Metazoa > Arthropoda > Insecta > Lepidoptera > Nymphalidae > Maniola > Maniola hyperantus. The sequence goes on from NC_048558.1 coordinate 1,107,452, forward strand.
ACAAAAGCGAAGCTTTTACAAGGTTTTTAAATGGTCATAGTCCTATCTGTTACGAATACTAACACAACATTGAATCCGCTCGATTTATTCAAAAAAACAGTCCTTTACCGCATTGAAATCGAGCCTTTTTATTTCCCCTCAAGTTAGCTTAACAGATTTCCTCGATGCGGAAGATAGTACGAAACAAGATGTCTGCATTCGCAGGCAGTCGCAATGCGTCTATCGGACTCCGGTAAACACTAAGAGCCCCTGAGGGCCACACCTTCGTTATTTTATAAAAGCTCAAAGTTTCTCTGCGTGTTGTCCCTAACACAGGGAGGATCAGCGACTATGAAGTTTAGATCATGGTGGATTTGGTTAACAAAAGTGTAAAATTTCTTACGTCAAAGTAAACAGTGTAATTTTTTTATAGTTGCTTCGGAATAGTATCAGAAATACTTTATAGGTAGACACTTTGACGTAATTAATACACCTGAAAGTCCGGAAAAGCTACAGACACTTACATATTACTGATTAACATACTAACAAATATAATAAAATAGATATTAGAATAGATTTAGAAACTCTGTAAATAATATTAATTGATAAGGAAAATAAAGGCTTAATAATAATAATTAATACACCTTTGTTACGTCTTATCTCCTAAAGTCACCATGATCCAAACTTCATAGTCGATGATCGTTCCTCCCTGTTTTGGGGACAATACGCAGTGAAACTTTCAGATTTTATAAAATAACGAAGGTCTGGCTCTCGCGGGCTCTTCGTCCATAAAGATATTCTGGTTAAATAATACAAATGTACAAAATTCCGGGCTCCACTGTCGCTGCTCGTTGATTTAGTTAGTAGTTTAGCTAATTCACATTAAAATTGGGCCTTTTATTATTTAGTGCATGAGCGTTTGTGATTTATGTAACGGTGAGGTTAATGTTATTGTAAATGCGGGAAGTGGGAAGTGGGAAGTTGGGAGAGGAATTACCTACTTCCATTGATGTATACCTACTTCGGAAAATAAGAGCTTTGTATAGAAGAATAGAATAGAAATAGATGTTTTTTTATCATGTAAACTTTTTAAAGTGCTATGAATAGTCAGGTTTAATTTACCACTGGTTCGGAATGCCGTTCCTACCGAGAAGAACCAGCAAGAAACTCGGCGGTTGCTCTTTTTAATTTTTCAATTTACAATGTTATTATACCGTACTATACAAGCCATTGCAGCCCCGTGCATTGCTGGAGCGAGTCAAATCCAAGCTTTTTTATCGTTTACATAGTCTGCGACTGTATGATATGCTTTTTTTAGGAGCATACTTTTAACACATTTTTTAAACTTGTGTAAAGGCAAGTCTAAAATTGCTTGTGGAATTTTATTATAAAATATTACACTCATTCCCACAAATGACTTTCGCACCTTCCAGAGGCGGAGCGCAGGAGTAGCCAGCTTATTTCTGTTTCTAGTTTGCCTATCATGGAGATCACTGATTTTTTTTGTAACTGTGAATGTTTTGTCGTACAAAAATTATATTATTGTAAATATATTGGAAGCTACTGTAAGAATACCTATTTCCTTAAATATCTCTCGTAGGGAATCGCGCGGTTTTAAATTATAAATTGCACGTATTGCCCTTTTTTGTAATACGAATATTTTCCCAATATCTGCCGCTTTACCCCACAGCAAGACTCCGTAAGACATAATACTGTGGAAATAGGCAAAATACACAATTTTGCAGTTTCCACGTCAGTTACCTGTCGAATCTTTCTAACAGCATAAGCAGCAGAGCTGAGTTTACCAGCAAGTGTTGATATATGGGCGTTCCATTGAAGCTTTGCATCTAACATGATTCCCAGGAACACGGTGGTCTCCTCCACTTTTAACATATCATTATTTATCATTAAGTTAATTATGTCCTTGGTCGCCTTTGTATTGGGCAGAGAAAATATAGAAGCAGGCGTTACTTTGCGGCAGTCCATGATATACCTACAATGAACCAAAAGCTTAATTTCCTATAATCCGCTGAAACAGTTCGAATCTGTATGGTGCAACATGCAGCATGCGAAATGCACCGCCCGCCCTCCCACTGCTAAACATACAGGAGAAAGCAGCCACCAGGCAAGCAATACGCACCACCACACAAATGTGCAATAGTGTGTTTTGGGATTCAGTCAGTCAATCAGTCAGTCAGTCAGTCACCTTTTCCTTTTATATATGCTACTACTAGCTTATGCTCGCGACTTCGTCCGCGTGGACTACACAAATTTCAAACCCCTATTTTACCCACTAGGGGGGTGAATTTTTAAACTCCTTTCTTAGCGGATGCCTACGTCATAATAGCTATCTGTATGCCATTCGTCCAGTAGTTTGAGCTGTGGGTTGATAGATCAGTCAGTCAGTCAGTTATTCAACTTTTCCTTTTATATACTTATTTAGATTTTCTAAAATTCCAGAACGAGAAAGCAGAAGTGAAACAGAAATGGGCGTCGCGGCTGCTCGGGAAGCTGCGGAAAGACATCACTCAGGACTGTCGAGAGGATTTTGTTTTAAGCATCACAGGCAAAAGGCCCGCAGTCTGCGTGCTCTCCAACCCCGACCAGAAGGGCAAGATGAGGCGGATAGACTGTTTACGGCAAGCTGATAAGGTGAGCTGATATTTAAAAATCATGATCATACGTAATCATTTGTTAAAATTTGACAAAACTGTTTTGTTAAATACATAAATTGTTTGTCTTTTTTTTCGCCAGAATGTGGTACATGCAATGCAAGTTGGCAACTTAATATTATTATTTACATAGGTCTTTAAGAAATATCATCCACATAGTCTGCCAAGCATGACAATTAAATATAAATCATCATCATGATCAACCCAGAGCTGGCTCACTACAGAGCACGGGTCTCCTCTCAGAGTGAGAAGGGGTTTGGCCAAAGTCTACCACGCTGGTCATGTGCGGATTTGTAGACTTCACACACCTTTGAGAACTTTATAGAGAACTCTCAGGCATGCAGGTTGCCTCACGATGTTTTCCTTCACCGTTAAAGCAAGAGACATTTAATTACTTAAAACGCACATAACTCCGAAAAGTTAGAGGTGCGTACCCGGGATATAACCCCCGACCTCCGATTAGAAGGGAAATGTCCTAACCACTAGGCTATCACAGCCTTAAGGAAACCTTATCAGTATTTTTTTCATTTTCAGGTGTGGCGATTAGACCTAGTTATGGTGATTCTGTTCAAAGCGATACCCCTAGAGAGCACAGACGGGGAAAGACTGGAGAAGCATCCAGAATGTACGCAGCCAGGACTCTGCGTGAACCCTTACCACATCAACGTGTCTGTGAGGGAGCTCGACCTGTACCTCGCTAACTTCATCAACAGCTATGGTAATGGGAGCGACGGTCTACCAGGTCTCTCGCTCAGTATTTTATCAACGTATTTCTATATTAGATGTAGTTTTATGGTGGTGCATAATACCAGTGTTGATGTTCATAATTTTACTCTTCTTCTTCTTCTTTTTATTTTTTTATTTTATTCAGATACAAGTTAGCCCTTGACTGCAATCTCACCTGGTGGTAAGTGATGATGCAGTCTAAGATGATAGCGGGCTAACCTGGAAGGGGTATGGCACTTTTTATTAAACCCATACCCCTTTGGTTTCTACACGGCATCGTACCGGAACGCTAAATCGCTTGGCGGCACGGCTTTGCCGGTAGGGTGGTAACTAGCCACGGCCGAAGCCTCCCACCAGACCAGACCAGAAATTTAGAAATTATAAAATTCCAAACCCCTGCCAGGAATCGAACCCGGGACCTCCCACTATTAAGACCACAGCGCTCACCACTGCGCCAGGGAGGTCGTCTTTGCTTCTGTTTCAATGACTTAGTTCACAATTGCACTAATTACTCAATTTACATGGAGAGCAAATGACAAGGAGAGACCGAAGTCTCTCGCTCAGTATTTTATCAACGTATTTCTATATTAGATGTAGTTTTATGGTGGTGCATAATACCAGTGTTGGTGTTCATAATTCTTCTCTTCTCCTTTGCTTCTGTTTCAATTACTTAGTTCACATTTGCAATAATTACTCATCATTCTCTCAATCATTTGCTGACACTAAACGTCCAATTTTATTATTATTTTATTCTATCTTCTTTCATAGCACATTTCTAATCTTCTCCAGCATACATAACATCTTAATTTGGAAATGTTTGTGTACTATCTTCACCTTGAGCTATATTTCTAAGTTTTTATTTTTATTTTTATGGTAGTGTTTTTACCTACACTTCAAGGAAATTTCCAAACATTTTTTAATACATATTAAAATTTGCGGAACCGGGAGGATTCCAACTCTTGGGATCGCATATGGTTCGCTTCTTGCCAGTGACGAAATTTGTGATATGTATGTTCACTCAGTACTGAAGCTACTGAGTACATTTTTTTTAATTCGTTATAGGCGCACGCTTGACCACGATCACACCTGATCGAAAGTCACATATCACAAATTTCGTATTTAAAAATTATTTCGATTTCTAAATGTTGGTAGAGTCAGCAATAAAGCTAGATTTGGACCCGTCGCTAACACTGGCGGATACAAACCTGACTTTATTGCTGTTTGTACATATAACCGATGTGTTTCAGATATCCTAAGCGGGTCTCTCTCTCCGCATCCCACTAGGGACAAAGAGAATGAACACGAGGCTAAGAACAAAGGTAAACCGGCTCGCGTCGGTGTCGTGGCGTGCTCGTGTTCTATGGCTAAGAATGGTGTTTTGTATATTTGCAAATTAAAACTCAATAAGTATTATATCAACGTCCGAAGCCTCAAAATAAAACTTTATATTACACGTATTTTGATAGTATTGAGCATCGAAACGATTTACTTTCAAGTCAAAATGTACAATAACTTCATTGATATAAAGCTCAAGTTCGTCAATACATCTATGGTACACAGTTTCAAGTGGAAACCTTGCGAAATTAAAATTGGTGGTACTGAGTTTTTAACTTTAAATTAAAGATGTTTAGGTTAATTTTAGTATGATGATATTTTGTTTTCACGCTCGAATTTTCTCACAATGGTTTAGGTAAATCTCATACTAATCACACGGCTCAAAACGCTGGGTCTAGAAACTTGGGATCCCACATCTCTAACTTAGACTCCAAAAAGAATTAGTAACCTAGTCATAAACAATACTCTTAAATCTCGTTATGGCAGAAAAATATAAATAATTTTACAATCTCCTCTCACCAAATGTTGCTTAGTGGAGATTGCTTTAAGCAATAAGGCCGTCTTTGGATACGAATTTTACTTTTAGGTTAGCGATGCTTCTTCAAAAGTAGTTCAAAAGTTTAGCAAAATGCAAACACCATTCTTTGCCATATTTTTCAAATTTAAGAGAGACTTTTCAATTGGTATTTGCACAATGTGGTCACCATTTTAGTTCGTGCATTTTCGGTCATTTTTGAAAATTGTAACAATCCCAGCATTGGCTTGCACCTCATGCTTTCGTTGGTGTGTTCAGATTTCTTGATGTTGCTCGATTGTTTTTTCGTATTAATGCATAGTAGTCGGTGTTCCTTCTCTTTCACTCTTTTTAATGTTGTTATTATTATAGTTATTGTTATGTAACTCTTCACAAATGTTGCTGTGTGTTTGTTCGTTTCACCTGATGGTTGTATCATATTTACCTGTTATAGAAGGTTCCCATATAATGATAAAAATACATCCAATTAGATATAGTTACCGTTTCTTCGTCATTTCACTCATTATCTAATAAGAAGTGTATGCCAAGGGAGGCTATTGGGGCCTTAATAAAAAGACCTTTTGGAAAAGGCATCTGATAACCTATCATTTACGAATCATTACCAAAAAAAGAAAAGTTGCAAATTGTAACTTTGAAATACATTTAGTGATTTAATAGATGATACTATTAAGTATCATCAATATGTCAATATATAGAGATCAAGATCAAAATGAAAATAAAATAAGCGATATAATTAGTTCTAATTATATCAGTATTGAATTCTGAACTTAAAGCTACGCTAGATTTGATACACCCATATAAATCGTAGTTTAAACAACAGTTGTTAATAGTTACATACCAAAATTTGAAATCGATGCTGTTTTTGTGTACAATTTATTATTAGTTTTTCGTGGACAAGAGATACTTGAGTAACAGGTGCATAATGTTTAGAGATTTCTATTTCTGTTGTGTAACGTTATTTAAGGCACAATATAATGACTGCATTGATTTGATATATTAATTGCATTAAATTGTTGCTAATATTACATTTTTTAATATTATAACATCATTAATACCAATTAAAACAGCATCGATTTTATTATCGACAGTTACTTTTAGAATAATTACTATAGTACATTCTACCCCCTATTTGATTTTACGGTTTTGTTCAAATATTAATGTAAATACAATTATTTTGTACTACTCCTGTAATAGTAACTATGTGTAGTATTTCCCCTTAGTATTATGGGCCTACCATCAGCTAATATGTTATCTACAATACAATACAATTTTAACAAATTTTTAATAAATAGTTTATAAATAACCTTTCTGATTGATTACGACAAAGCAAAGCAGTTGGATTTAAAATTGATTTGCAATATTAGTTGATGCCCAAGTACAAATATGATTAAAATTAACAACACATGTGCAGTTTTGACTGTTCATGTGGACTGTTCAATTAAAACTGCACATTTGTAGAGCACTGAAAAAAAGACAAATTATTATTGGTAGGTATACGTTTCACTGAGACGGCTCGTGAGATAGGACGCGGGTTGCGGGAGAGTGACAGTTGACGTAAAAATCAAAGAATTCACCGTCGCTATCACCATACCGCAACCCGCATCCTACTCTACAAGCTGTCTCAGTCAAGTGACACATAAGTACCTTAGTCCATTGAGACTGTTTACCGCTTTTCTGTTTGTCTTTATTTTATGAGTCATAAATTGTATGCCATGATCATATAGTAACTTGGGTGGTAGGCCTAAGTTATATTTAGCTGTCCCAATTTTGACCCTGTTTTCATATGGTGGTCTTTATATTTTTGATAGTCTTGTTATATTATATCCAATGGTGGGTTACAGGCTATACCCATAACCCATACAACGGTGTTATTTGCAACGATATCATTTTAGCGACCGGTGTCTTCTCCTCGAAGGAACTGTGGAAGTTGTCTAAAGGTGAGCTATCTATTATTATGTTCTTTTTCAACCATAAATGAAAGTTTCCTCATGACGTTTAGATTTCCCCAAAAATGCACATTGAATTGCAAATTGCCTTTTAATACTCTTTATTTTGAAGTTTATTTATTTAACCGAGTTTTAAAGTATTAGATCCCAAATTAAGTCTTAAAAATATTTTCAGAATACTTAGAGCTCAGGTACTTTCTGACAAATCCTGACAAAATAAATATAATTGTTTCTAACTGGCATAATCTGAAAATAATGTCTTTTCATGACAAGCATTGTAATGTTGTGCACTGCTACTCTTGGTTTCTAAAAAAAAACGTCTTATTATAGGGTATCATCTTATTTATATGACTGAAGTATTTTTGTTATTTCGTCAAAACAATTAATGTCAAAATGTGGTCACATAACATTAATTAAGGTTGTCTTAAAAATCAATTGGTGTTTTAGAGCGGAAATTAATTATAATCAATCTCTCTGTAACATCTAGTTAAGTTACTTAGCAACATAGTTATTTGTCAAAAATCGTACCGCCTTTTTTGACAAATAACAACGTTGCTAAGTAACTTATCGACAGATTACTAATAGGTTAATTATTTATTTCAGCTGTTTGTATTCACCTGTTAGTTTTAAAGTTTCAGAAGATGTTCAGTGAATGTTCAAATGTTTCAGCCTCAATCCTACAAGAGACAGGGTCGGAATCGCCCGGCGGGTCCGGCGGAGGCATTAAGCTAGAGTCCACATATTATGGCTACAACAGCCCCGCGCCGCCCGCCTTTGAACCGCCCAGCGACCGAGGCACCCCCTCTGCCATGCTTGTTGGACAGTGTTTCAGTGAGTATCCAACTTTATTGTACCAAAATATGTTTGTTGTCAGCAAATAAATAAAATTGAATTGAACTGAATTTTCTCGCCATGTGAAAAAACCGGCCAAGTGCGAGTCAGGCTTGCGCACCGAGGGTTCCGTACTACAGTCGTATTTTTTCGTCATTTTGCATGATAATTCAAAAACTATGATGCATAAAAATAAATAAAAAATCTGTTTTACAATGCACAGGTGAAGATCTTTCATATGATACCTCACTTGATATAGGTAGTTATCTTACTTCGAAAATTGAAAATATCTACTAATTGTTAGATCATGACCACAATTTAATTTTTTTTCTGTTATGTAACCACAAATTGACGGTTTTTGGATTTATTCCTTCACTTGTGCAATAAAACCTACCTAATTTCATGATACTAGGTCAACGGGAAGTACCCTATAGGTTTTCTTGACAGACATGATAGACGGACAGACAGACAAAAAAGTGATCATATAAGGGTTCCTTTCTCCTTTTGAGGTACGGAATCTTAAAAACAGAAAAATAGATTATTCATAAGTTATTTTATAAGATACAACTGTATGACCTAGCCCAAATAACATTAAACCAGCGTTAAAACAAAACAATCGCAAAGTCACTGACCCACACAATGAACTCGACGCTAACGTAACATTAAATGATTCACCGCGAATCCTGCGCACCTAGTTAGTACGGCATGTACGACACACGCGATGGCAAGTGAATACTAATCGATGCATGCCTAATGACATGCTTGTGACCTGTATGTAATATGGTATTGTTAAACGATATGCTAATTGTCTTACATATCGTAAAAGTTTTTGTAGATACATTTATTATACCTATCGCCTTTTTGATATTAACTAAGGATTCTTGTTTACATTTTATAATCATTCTAGTACTGTTAGACCTATTCACTTCTTGATACACCTTACTCACAACCTTGAATGGGAAGCTGGAAGAAATCTCTGTTTAGAGATAAGTATTTCCAATGTAACTCAATTTATTATTACTTTGTAACTACAATTTTGGTTAAAAAAAATTGCAGATACAAAAATCGAGCGTAGATCTTTAAGATATTCACAAAACTGCTAGAAATAAGGAGTAAAGTATTCAGGATGTGTTTACATGAATTTCCTTATTGCACCATAACTTCTAAATACTTGAACAGATTTGGATGTATGGGGTATCGTTGGAATCCTTATGATGTTAGGATGTCAGGACTCAGACGATACCCCATACCACTGCTCAAGTAAATTTTTTCAAATGTGAAAAAAAATTCGTCAATTTTTTTACTTTATAAACACAAGACATGATGCAGTGCAAACCGCAGCCGGGTTTTTTTTAATTAATATTTTCAAGGCAAGAGTGAATAGGTTTTCTTCTAGACCTCATCATTGCTCTGTTTCTCAGGCATGATAGTCGTCAAGCGCAAGGCTATCTCGCAATGAATAAAAAAATTGCTTAAGTAACTTGTTTTGTCAGTGAGCTTGCGCAAATAATGTCAAGTGTTTGTTCCAGGCATTCCTCACAGCTCAGCGGGCCTGAGCGCAGCGCAGTCGCCGCTGGTGCCCTCCAACACGATATTCTACCAGCACGTACCACCTCCCACTGACACGCATCCTACTGGTAATTTTACTAACATGATAATGTCCGTAAAAAATGACTCCTCACGTGCCATTTTAACTCGGTGAACTGTCATCTCAAACGTACGGGGTTCACCTTTAAAAAAGGGACTAAAATCGTACTTTTCCTAAAGATAAACCAAAAAGAAAATTCATACCGCAATATTTTTTGATAATTTCAATTAACTGTGTCTATTACAGCATCAGATGGACTAACAAGTCAGCACTCGAGTGGGAAGTATGAGGGAGCACCACAAGACTCACTCGGAGACTTCGTCACCTTCGTGTGCCAAGAACCGCCTACGGACGTTCAGCAATTGCAGGTAATATAAAAAAATCATAATAATATATTCAATTTCATAAGAATGTATCAAAAGGTATCTAAAAATAATTTGTTTAAACGGAGCGAGTCATTGATGTAAAGTAGAAATGAAATAGGAACGATAAGCCAACCTTGGCGAACACCCCATTGGATTGGTTTTTGTAACTTATTGTGTGTTTTGAATTTTTATATTTCAGTATCGAAGCTTTTGGTGCTTGAAATCAATATTACCTATCATGAATTTGTTAGAGAAGAAACGAAATAGTCCATAGCCTAAAATATTTAACGGTATCTATGAGATATTTTTTCCAAAGTATCAGTATAACGAATGATCTTCAAAATCATATTTTTCAGGTTCACAGTTTATCGCGGAGTCCTAAGCCGCCATATTTCACCAGTTCGATGCTACCACCACC